>NC_134687.1:287983863-288283863 GCF_050947455.1 Rhinoderma darwinii | reverse complement strand
CAGGTAAGAGATTTCAATGTATGTTCGTGTTTGTGTGTGTTTACTACTGTATGTAAACCTACTACACTGTGTGTTAGCGCAAAAAATGGCGACACACAGTGTAGGAGGTTACACCATTCAAACCCCTCGTTTATCCCGGCACTAGCCAGGATAAAGGAGGGGGGGATGCTGAGAGCTCACTAGAGCGAGGGCTTTTTACCCAATTTTGCAGCAGAAAAGCTATGTGGTTGCTTTACCACATTCTTTTGGGAATGGCTCCATCTAGTGACCAGAAATGGTAAATACTATAAATTTGAATCCAATTGAATCCAATTTATAATATTTCCTGACTCGTGAAAAAAAAAATAAATTTGAACAATGTTTAATCACCCACACACTAAATGTTTAATTTAAAAAAAACAACATGTTTTTCTGGCAACACATTGCCTTTAAACCCACCGGCTCTTAAGAAAGGCATTCCAATTGGCCAGTACCTGAGAGCTAGAAGAAATTGCTCGGAAGAACATACTTTCAAACTTGAATGTGACACTTTATACAAAAAATTCCTAGCACGCGGGTATCCAAAGAAGACTCCTCATAGAGCTTATGCTAGAGCAACCCCAAGAGACGATTTACTCTATGGCAGAAATAGTAACAACAACCCTAACAATGTTAATGGGAAACAATACTCTCTTATCAGATGCATAGGGAACTTTGACACCTGCTCCTATCAAATTAAGAGTATTTTACAAAAACATTGGTCCATCCTACAGGCAGATTCAGATTTGTGTGTTGCGCACACCTCCCTGATTGGCTAACTTGTATGCCAATCTTGCTATATGGAGGCTCGCCCCTGTTTGGGGAATCCTATTGGTTCCCACACAGGTGAATCCTGTGTGAGGCACGTCCGAGCTTTTAAATGAAGAGGAAGTAGAACGCGCGCTCACTAGCCCCATTATGATCCCCTGAGGACGCTGTGTTTACAGCGAAACATGTCGGGGGGGGGGGGGCTAATATAATTTTAATCGCTATATCATACCAGCCTTGTGCTAATATTCACTGTGACACCAGCGTACGTTCAGCAGTCTGCAGCTGCTGACGCAAGCATTCACATTTCTGCATCTATCATACTCTTTCCTGCCACAGCTTCGCAGAGTTTATATAGAGCATGTGCTGGTCGATTCTAGCTATATTTTAACTCAGGGGTCTCAAGCATGCGGCCCCTAGGGCTGTCATCTGCGGCCCGCGGGACACAGAGCCGCTAGTATCGGCTCTGCTCCGAGACTCTGGAATTCCCTGACATCGCTGTTCACATATGAACAGCGATGTCTGGGGCTTCCCCAGAGCCTGAGTCCCGAGCAGAGCGCTGGTGTCGGCTCTGCTGCGGGACTCTGAGGAATTCCCTGACATCGCTGTCCACATATGAACAGCGATGTCTGGGGCTTCCCCAGAGCCGGAGTCCCGAGCAGAGCGCTGGTGTCGGCTCTGCTCCGGGACTCTGTGGAATTCCCTGACATCGCTGCCCATATATGGACAGTGTGTCAGGGTCTTCCCCAGAGCGGAGTCCCGGGCAGAGCGCTATTATCGGCTCTGCTGCGGGACTCTGTGGAATTCCCTGACATCGCTGTCCACATATGAACAGCGATGTCTGGGGCTTCCCCAGAGCCGGAGTCCCGAGCAGAGCGCTGGTGTCGGCTCTGCTCCGGGACTCTGTGGAATTCCCTGACATCGCTGCCCATATATGGACAGTGTGTCAGGGTATTGCCCAGAGCGGAGCAGAGCGCTGGTGTCGGCTCTGCTCCTGGACTCTGTGGAATTCCCTGACATCGCTGTCCACATATGAACAGCGATGTCTGGGGCTTCCCCAGAGCCGGAGTCCCGAGCAGAGCGCTGGTGTCGGCTCTGCTCCGGGACTCTGTGGAATTCCCTGACATCGCTGCCCATATATGGACAGTGTGTCAGGGTATTGCCCAGAGCGGAGCAGAGCGCTGGTGTCGGCTCTGCTCCTGGACTCTGTGGAATTCCCTGACATCGCTGTCCACATATGAACAGCGATGTCTGGGGCTTCCCCAGAGCCGGAGTCCCGAGCAGAGCGCTGGTGTCAGCTCTGCTGCGGGACTCTGTGGAATTCCCTGACATCGCTGTCCACATATGAACAGCGATGTCTGGGGCTTCCCCAGAGCCGGAGTCCGGAGCAGAGCGCTGGTGTCGGCTCTGCTCCGGGACTCTGTGGAATTCCCTGACATCGCTGCCCATATATGGACAGTGTGTCAGGGTATTGCCCAGAGCGGAGCAGAGCGCTGGTGTCGGCTCTGCTCCTGGACTCTGTGGAATTCCCTGACATCGCTGTCCACATATGAACAGCGATGTCTGTGGCTTCCCCAGAGCCGGAGTCCCGAGCAGAGCGCTGGTGTCAGCTCTGCTGCGGGACTCTGTGGAATTCCCTGACATCGCTGCCCATATATGGACAGTGTGTCAGGGTCTTCCCCAGAGCGGAGTCCCTGGCAGAGCGCTATTATCGGCTCTGCTCCGGGACTCTGGGGAAGCCTCTGACATCGCTGTCCATACATCGACAATGATGTCAGGGGCTTCCCCAGAGCAGGAGTCCCAGTGATGTCAGGAGCACAGCTGGAGTCCCAGGAAGAGCCTACTAGCGCTCTGCCTGGGACTCCAGCTCTGGGCAAGCCCCTGACATCACTGGGGCAGCCTCTACAGAGGGCACTGGGGCAGCCTCTACAGAGGGCACTGGGGCAGCCTCTACAGAGGGCTCTGGGGCAGCCTCTACAGAGGGCACTGGGGCAGCCTCTACAGAGGGCACTGGGGCAGCCTCTACAGAGGGCACTGGGGCAGCCTCTACAGAGGGCACTGGGGCAGCCTCTACAGAGGGCACTGGGGCAGCCTCTACAGAGGGCACTGTGGCAGCCTCTACAGAGGGCACTGTGGCAGCCTCTACAGAGGGCACTGTGGCGTTATCTACAAGTGGGTGTGTGACAGTATCTGAAGAGGACACTGGCATTATCTAGGGGTGTGTTGCATTATCTACAGAGGGCACTGTGGCCTTATCTACAGAGGGCACTGTGGCCTTATCTACAGAGGGCACTGTGGCCTTATCTACAGAGGGCACTGTGGACTTATCTAGGGGTGTGTTGCATTATCCACAGAGGGTACTGCGGCAGCAACCACAGAGGGCACTGCGGCAGCATCCACAGAGGGCACTGCGGCAGCATCCACAGAGGGCACTGCGGCACTATCTAAAAAGGGGCTGCCCAATCTTGACATGTGTGCTAACTGAGCCGCCGGACTGCATTTAGCAACACTTAAACTGGAAAGCTGGATTGTTGAAATAAGCACGTGGAGAAATATCTCAAATTTTAAACCTAGCGGTATTATTATAGTAATGTAGTATTAGTATTATAGTAATATATTGTTATAGTAGTTCAAATAACTAATTGATTAACAATAATTTAGTATTGTATCAAATTTGAAAGTAATGCGGCCCGTCAACTTCCCATTTTTTCTATATGCGGCCCACTTACCCGGCCGAGTTTGAGACCCCTGTTTTAACTCATTGTGCCTTTGCTGTCTATCCTTGGACATTCTATTAGCATACCATTAAAAGTTATATTTTATTAACACCTAGTTAGTAATTGGGAAATTGCATTTCATTGTGCCACAGGCACATTAGCTTTTCGATTATATATTAGAAAGTCCTCATAAATCACTCCATTTTACAAAATGCACCCCTCAAAGTATTCAAAACCGCATTCAAAACGTTTCTTAACCCTTTAGGCGTTTCACAGCAATTAAAGCAAAATAGATGTGAAATTTACTAATTTCATGTTTTTTGCCAAAATGTATTTGTAATAAAAACATTTTGTACCACAGAAGGTTTTAGCCAAGAATTGCAACTCCATATTTATTACCCTGATTCTACAGTAAAAAAAGTTGTGTAAAAATAAGAAAATAAACGTTTTAAAAGTAATAAAAGTAAAAATCCCGCTTTTTTCCTGATCAGTCCTTTATTATTAATAAAAATAAATAAATAAACAAATAAACTATACATAATTGGTATCGCCACGTCCGTAACGGCCTGAACTACAAAATTATTTTGTTATTTATCCCTCGCGGTGAACGCCATAAAAGAAATTAATAAACCAAACCAGAATCACAATTGTTTGGTCACTTCACCTCCCCAAAAATTGAATAAATAGAGATCAAAAAGTCGCATGTACCTAAAAATGGTACTGATCGAAACTACAGTTTGTTACGCAAAAAACAACTCCTCGCATGGCTTTCTTGATGGAAAAAAAAAAAGTTGTGGCTCTTAGAATAAGGCAACACAAAAAGTAAATGATTTTTTACAAAAAGTATTTTATTGTGCAAACACCATAAGACATAAAAAAAACTATAAACATATGGTATCGCCGTAATCGTATCGCCACACAGAATAAAGTGAATATGTCATTTATAGCGCACGTGAACGCTGTAAAAAAAATAGAATAAAAAATAATAGTAGAATTGCTGTTTTTTAGTCACCACGCCTCTTAAAAAAAGAATAAAAACTGATCAAAAAGTCGCATACACCCAATGAAAACTACAATGAATTCCTCAAGGGGTCTAGTTTCCAAAATGGGGTAACTTTGGGGGGGGGGTTTCCACTGTTTTGGCACCACAAGACATCTTCAAACCAGACATGGTGCCTAATAAAAAGGAGGCCACAAAATCCACTAGGTGCTCCTTTGATTCTGAGGCCGGTGCTTCAGTCCTTTACCGCACTAGGGCCATAAGTGGGATATTTCTCAAAACTGCAGAATCAGGGCAATAAGTATTGATTTGCATTTCTCTAGTAAAACCTTCTGTTTTACAGAAAAAATTTGAATAAAAAGTATTTTCTGAGAAAAAAAAGAAATATGTAAATTTAACCTCTACTTTGCTCTAAATTCCTGTGAAACACAAAGTGTTAGTAAACTTTCTAAATGCTGTTGTGAATACTTTGAGGGGTCTAGTTTCTAAATGGTGGGTTTGATTGGGGTCTCTAATATATAGCAAAGCAACTTCAGAACTGAACTGAAACCTAAAAAAAAAAAAAAGAGGCAATACTTACTGATAATAAGCAGCGCCCATCCCGAGATGACCCCAGTTTTAACCGTTTGTATAAACTGAGACCCCTATTTAGACCATTTCAGTGCCCGGTTTTCCCAAGCATACACCTCCGAGAATTGTATTTCTATTGATGAGTCCTTGGTACATTTTAAAGGGAGGCTTCAATTCCGCCAGTACTTGCCGAGTAAGAGGGCAAGGTATGGCGTGAAGATGTATAAGCTGTGTGAGAGTGCATCAGGGTATACCTACAAATTTAGGATATATGAAGGGAAGGACACCAGTATTCAGCCCCCCAGAATGCCCCCCTTACTGTGAGTGAATGCAAAAATTGTGTGGGATTTGGTGCACCCACTGTTGGACCAGGGTTACTCTACCTGGATAATTTTTATACCAGCGTCCCACTCTTTAAGTGCCTCGCTTCCGGAAGTACTGCGGCATGCGGCACTGCTAGAAGAATTCAGAGAGACCTCCCTAAGACTCTGCTTGGGCAAACACGCAGAAGGGGTGAGAGCAGGGCACATTCTAGCAGCAACATATTGTGTGTCAAGTACAAGGACAAGAGAGCTGTACATGTATTGACAACAATACATGGCCACACCAGTACCCATGTACCTGTACGAGGTACCAGTACATAGACCCCCAAACCAGACTGCATCCTGGACTACAATAGGTACATAGGAGGGGTGGACTTGTCAGATCAAGTCCTGAAGCCCTACAGCGCCATGCGGTGTGGTATAAGAAGCTGGCCGTGCACATCATACAGATGGCATTGTACAATGTGTACGTGCAACATTGATGTGCAGGCCAGACGGGAACTTTCCTGGAATTTCAAGAGGTGGTTATCACAAACCTAATCTTTAGGGACCAAGAAGTGGGGCATCCAGTACTTCTGGAAGCGAAGCATCGTACCAGGGCAACACTTTCCAGGAGAAGTTCCCCAAACTGGCAAGAAGGGAAAAAGTCAAAAGAGGTTCAAAGTCTGCTATAAGAGGGGGATAAGGAAGGACACAATATATCAATGTGACACGTGTCCCGAAAAACCAGGGCTCTGTATGAAAGTGTTTTAAAATGTATTATACATCCCTTGATTTTTAATCTACCCCAGTTTTACTTACCCTGATGCACTCCGCACAGCTTATCCCCTTCATCTTTCCCTTCTGAGCCCTGCTGTGTGCCCTAGGCAGCTGTTAACAGCCACATTGGGTATTGCCATACCCGGGAGAACCCACATTGCAGTTTATGGGGTGTATGTCTCTGGTCAAAAGGCTCACTACACCTCTATATGAATACCTTAAGGGGTGTAGTTTTTAAAATGGGGTCACTTCTTGGGGGTTTCAACTGTACTGGTACCTCAGGGGCTCCTAAATTCACGACTTAGCACCAGAAAAGCTCCAGTAGGCCAAATGGTGGTCCTTCCCTTCTAAGCCCTGCAGTGTGCCTAGGCAGCAGATAACAGCCACATATAGGGTATTGCCGTACCCAGGAGAACCCACATTCCAATTTATAGGGTGTATATCTCCAGTGGCGCATGCTGTGCACAATATATTGGACACTGAAATGGCATACATATATAGAAAATTGCAAATCTCACACTGCACCATCTGCTGCGCATTACCTTTTAGACAATACCTGTGGGGTAAAAATGCTCACTACACCTCTAGATGAATGCCTTAAGGGGTGTAGATTTTAAAATGGGGTCGCTCCTTGCGGGTTTCCATTGCTTTGATACCTCTGGGGCTCTGCAAATGCGACATGGCACCCAAAAACCAATCCAGCAAAATCTGGACTCCAAAGAACACATAGCGCTCCTTTCCTTCTGAGCCCTCCCATGGGCCCAAATGGCAGTTTATCATCACAAATGGAGTATTGCCGCACTGAGGACGAATTGGGCAGCAAAATGGGGTATTTTATTTCTTGTGAAAATAAGAAATTTTGAGCCAAAACTACATAATATTGGAAAAAATTACATTTTTTTTAAATTCACAGTCCAATTCAAATACGTTCTGTGAAAAAACGGTTGGATCTAAATGATCACAACACCCATAAATTAATTCCTTGAGGGGTGTAGTTTCCAAAATGGGGTCACTTCTGGTTGGTTTCCATTGCTTTGATACTTCTGGGGCTCTGCAAATGCGACATGGCACCCGAAAACCAATCCAGCAAAATCTGCACTCCAATGAATACAAAGCGCTTCTTCTATTCTGAGGCCTCCCATGGGCCCAAACGGCAGTTTATCACCACAAATGGGGTATTGCTGCACTCAGGAGAAATTGGGCAACAAAATGGGGTATTTTGTTCCCTGTGAAAATAAGACATTTTTATCAAAAATTATATCTTATTGGAAAAACTTTCATTTTTTTAATTTCACAGCCCAATTCAAATACGTGCTGTGAAAAACACTGTGGGGGTCAAAATGGTAACAACAGCCAACCATAAATGAATTCATCGGGTGTAGTTTCCAAAATGGGGTCATTTGTGGGAAATTCCTACTGTTTTGGCACCTCAACACCTCTCCAAACCTGGCATGCTGCCTAAAATATATTCTATTAAAAAAAAGAGGCCCCAAATAGCACTAGGTGCTTCTTTGCTTCTGAGGCCTGTAGTCCACGTTCACACTAGAGCCACATGTGGGACATTTCTAAAAACTGCAGAATCTGGACAATAGATATTTAGTAATGTTTCTCTGGTAAAACCTTCTGTGTTACAGAAAAAAAATTGAATAATATTGAAATTCAGCAAGAAAAATGAAATTTGCAAATTTCACCTCCACTTTGCTGTAAAGAGGCTCTGTCACCAGATTACAAGTGCCCTATATCCTACATAATGTGATCGACGCTGTAATGTAGGTAACAACAGTGGTTTGTATTTTGAAAAACTATCATTTTTTAGCAAGTTATGAGCAATTTTAGATTAAGTTCTAATTCGTTTCTTAATGACCAGCTGGGCGTGTTTTTACTTTTTACCAACTGCGCGTTGTACAGAGGTGTGTATGACGCTGACCAATCAGTGTCATACACTTCTTATTGTCCCAGCCCAGCTTCCTTCACTGCACAATCACACTGGGCTGGAACAATGAGAAGTGTATGACTCTGAATGGTCATCGTCATGCACTCCTCTGTAAAACGCCCAGTTGGTAAAAAGTAAAAACACTCCCAGTTGGTCATTAATAAACTAATTAGTATAAATATAAAATTGCTCATAACTTGCTCAAAAATTATCGTTTTTCAAAATAAAAACCACTGTGCATTACAGTGCCAATCAGATTATGTAGGAGATAGGGCATTTATAATCTGGTGACAGAGCCACTTTAATTCCTGTGAAATGCCTAAAGGGTTAAAAAAAACGTTATAAATGCTGTTTTGAATACTTTGAGGGGTCTAGTTTTTAAAATGGGGTGTTTTGTGGGGGTTTCTAATACATAGGCCTCTCAAAGCCACTTCAGAACTGAGCAGGTACCTTAAAAACAAGGCTTTTGAAATTTTCTTAAAAATATGAAAAATTGCTGTTTATGTTCTAAGCCTTGTAACGTCCAAGAAAAATAAAAGAATGTTCAAAAAACTATGCCAATCTAAAGTAGACATATGGGAAATGTTAATTAGTAACTATTTTGGGTGGTATAGCCATCTCTTTTACAAGCAGATGCATTTCAATTCAGAAAAAAGCTATTTTTTCGAAATTTACTCTACATTTTGCAATTTTTTGCAAATAAACACTGAATATATCGAAAAAAGTGTAACATTATCATAAAGCCCAATGTGTCACGAGAAAACAGTCTCAGAATCGCTTGGATAGGTTTAAGCATTCCCAAGTTATTATCACATTGTAATGTCCGTGGCTGCGGGCTGTCAGCTCCAGCCTCCCGCTGATAGCCGCAGCCACGAGTCGGCAAGCGCTGGCCCCAGCCTCCTCCTCAGGAGACGCTAGCGCTTGCATCCACTCACCTCCGCCGGAGCCCGCGAGTCCTTTGACCCGCGAGTACCCTGGGCTATAAGAGGGGTCCAGCCCCCTAGTTCGATGCCTGAGCGTTGTTAGTTTTCCCAGTCTGTCTTGCAAATGGTCCCTTAGTGTTTCCCGTTCCTGTTGTTACCCGTACCTTGTTCCCCGTTCCTGTTTCCCGTGCTTTGCCCTAGTATCTAGTCGTGCCACGTCCTGTGTCATCTGCCACGTCCAGAGGAATCTGCCACGTCCAGAGGAATCTGCCACGTCTGGAGGAATCCGCCACGTCCTGTGTCATCTGCCACGTCCGGAGGAATCCGCCACGTCCTGTGTCATCTGCCACGTCCGGAGGAATCCGCCACGTCCTGTGTCATCTGCCACGTCCAGAGGAATCCGCCACGTCCTGTGTCATCTGCCACGTCCGGAGGAATCCGCCACGTCCTGTGTTATCTGCCACGTCCTGAGGAATCCGCCACGTCTGGCGCAACTTGCGGCTCCTGTGTCATCCGCCACGTTTGGCGCCATCTGCTGCACCCATCTCATCTGTGCCAGAGCTGCGGCCACCATCTGGACTATTCAGGTACCCTTGTGTGGGACATTGTATTTCTGGGGTGTCCTGTTGTTTGGCCAGCTGCCTTCCCGCTACGGCGGTACGGCCTAGTGGGTCCACTAACCCGCTTCATGACAGTACGCTCAGGCCATGGACCCCGCTGGTCACCCTGAGACGTTGACTACATAAGCCATGCTGGCTGAGATGGAGGATCTCCAGTCACGACAAGACCAGCTCCTCCCGTCGGTGAACGCCATAGCCCATCGGCTGCTTGCTCCGTCCACAGTCATCACCGCACCCGTTCCTGCGGTTCCGCCTGCTACACTTCCTGTCTGTACCGGTACCAACCCCCTGTGTTTCTTGCCGCTACCTCCACGCTATGATGGAGATCCGAGGTCCTGCAGGGGATTTTTGAATCAGTGCCTGATCCATTTCAGACTACATACCAGGTCCTTCTGTTCGGATGACGTCAGGATCGCCTTTATCATCTCTCTCCTTACCGGCAAAGCCCTGGCATGGGCCAATCCTCTGTGGGAACATCAGGGACCAGAGACCCGGGACTTGCAGTGCTTCTTACAGACCTTCCGCTCGATCTTTGAGGAACCTGGGAGAGTTTCTTCGGCTGCTGCATCCTTGCTGACCCTACACCCGGGAGACCTCTCCGTGGGCGAGTATGCCATTCAGTTCCGTATCCTGGCTGCTGAATTGACCTGGAACAACGAGGCTTTGGTGGCTACAGTCTGGCAGGGACTGTCTTCAGGGATCAAGGACGAGCTGGCTGCTCGCGATCTGCCATCTACCCTGGACGATCTTATCCTACTCGCCTCCCGTGTCGACATGAGGATCCGGGAACGTTCCCAAGAGGTTCTCCGGGGGAGAGAACTTCCCAGGCTGGATTCTGCTGTCCCGCAATCCTCCTCAGTCGTCCCACCAGTGTACCCGATGCAGAGTAATTATGTTAAATTGTCTACCCAGGAGAAACAACGCAGACGCACTTCTGGACTTTGTTTGTATTGCGGCCATGGAGGCCATATTGTGCGTCTGTGCCCCCAGAGGCCGGAGAGACCCCATTGCCTGGGATTGGTTGGAGAGACAACACTAGGTGGAACAGAATCTAACAGAGGATTCGCTTCCAAACTGACTATTCCTGTGACCCTAGTATCTGGCGACAGGACACATCAAGTCTCTGCCTATCTTGACTCTGGCTCTGCTGCAAATTTTATCCAGAAAGAGCTTGTGGATCATCTTCAGCTGCCCACAGTTCCCCTGGAGACATCTTTGGCTGTTGCCTCTGTTAATGGACTGCCTCTGCCTGATCCCATTATCTCTAAAACCAAGCCATTGAAGCTCCAGGTTGGAGTACTTCATTCTGAATTTATTTCGTTCCTTGTTTTGCCCAAGGCCATCAATCCTGTTCTGCTGGGCCTGCCTTGGCTTCGACTACATGCCCCAGTCCTGGACTGGAATTCTGGAGAGGTTCTCCAATGGGGCTCCAAGTGCCATGGTCGTTGTCTGTTGCAGATCCATCCTGTCAAGCCTTCTCTGCCTCAGTCGCTGTCGGGACTGCCTCCCCATTTTGCTCAGTATGCAGATGTTTTCAGCAAAAAGGAGGCTGAGACGCTGCCTCCACATCGCACCTATGACTGCCCCATTGAACTGGTTCCTAATGCCTCTCTTCCCCGTGGACGGGTATATCCTCTCTCCTTGCCTGAGTCTCTATCCATGTCGGCCTATATAAAGGAGAATCTGGAGAGGGGTTTTATACGAAAATCTTTCTCCCCGGCCGGGGCTGGATTCTTCTTCGTTAAAAAGAAGGATGGATCCCTTCGTCCCGGCATTGACTACAGGGGCCTCAACCTGATCACAGTCAAGAACAAATACCCATTGCCACTCATCTCTGAGCTATTTGATCGCATACGAGGGGCCAAAATTTTTCCTAAGCTAGATCTGCGTGGGGCTTACAATCTAGTCCAGATTCGCCGGGGTGACGAATGGAAGACGGCATTTAACACCCGGGACGGGCACTACGAATACCTGGTGATGCCCTTCGGACTGTGTAACGCTCCCGCAGTGTTTCAGGAGTTCGTTAACGACATCTTCCGAGATCTACTCTATGTCTGTGTTGTTGTTTATCTCGATGATATTTTGATTTTCTCCCCAGATCAGACGACTCATCGGAGGCATGTTCGTCAGGTTCTTCTACGATTGAGGGAGAATCATTTATACGCCAAGCTGGAGAAGTGTGTCTTTGAGAAGAGTTCTCTGCCCTTCCTGGGCTACATCATCTCGGATCTAGGCCTCAAGATGGATCTTGAGAAAGTGAAGGCTCTCCTGGAGTGGCCACGTCCTCAAGGCTTAACCCCTTGCGTACCTTTGACGTAATAGTACGTCGCTGGCCACTTATTCCAGCGTACCTTCGACGTACTATTACGGCGCAGGAATAAACTGTCACTATGTGAAATCACATAGTGACAGAACAGCGGCGGCAGCTGTCATTGACAGCTAACCGTCTCTGCTACCGGCCTGGGGACCAATTAGCAGTCCCCAATGCCGGCGATTGCTGTGATTGGTCAGTCTCTGAAGACTGACCAATCACAGCCGTTCTGTGACGTCGTCTGCAGGAGAAAGCTCCTGTCACTTTCTCTGATCTCCTCACTTCTGTGAGATACGTGAGGAGATCAGAGAAAGCGGTGTAAAAAAAAACAAACACTTTTTATTAACCCCTTCCCGAAAATGGGCGTATAGTAACGCCCTTAGGATGAAGCGTGCACAGGAGCTGTGCTCGCTCCATCTTCATCGGATGTCGGCTGTAATATACAGCCGACATCCCACTGCAACTACAGCGATCACTGTCCTCTCCGATCGCTGTAGTTTAACCCTTTAAATGCCGCTGTCAATAGCGACAGCGGCATTTAAGTGATTGATACAGAGGGAGGGGGCTCCCTCTGCACCCCATTGGCCCCCCGCGAAAAATCGCGGGGTTCTGATGGTTGCAATGGCAACCAGGAAGCCTAGCAACGGCTTCCTGGTTTCCAGGTACGGGAGCCTATTAGGTCCTGCCCAAGGCAGGACGTAATAGGCTCAACTGTCAGTTGTAAAGTGACAGTTACAATACACTGCACTACATCAGTACATACAGAAGTAGTGCAGTGTATTGTGCAGGGGATCAGAAGATCAGATCTTCCAGTCCCCTAGTATGTGTAAAATAAAAAGTGAAAAAAAAGTTAAAAAAAAAGTTTTAGATAAATAAATAAATACAAGTTTTACGTAATAAAAACAATAATCGCCTTGTTTCCCTGATCAAGCCCTTTATAATTAGAAAAAAAATGAAAAAAAAGACAAAAACTAGACATAATAGGTATCGCCGCGTTCGTATCGGCCTGACCTAAAAAAATATCATATTATTTATCCCGCACGGTGAACACCGTAAAAAAAATACCATAAAAAACAATGGCAGAATTTCCTTTTTTGGTCACGTTGTTTCCAAAAAAATGGAATAAAAAGTGATCAAAAAGTCGCGCGTAGCCAAACATGGTACCAATAAAAACGACAGTGTGTCACGCAAAAAATGTATGTACTCCGCACAGATTACATATGCCCTCACATTATAAACTGAAACACCAGTAAAACACTAAACAAAACTACTACCAAGCAAAATCTGCGCTCCAAAAGCCAAATGGCGCTCCTTCTGGGCCTGGCAGTGTGCCCAAACAGCAGTTTATGACCACATATGGGGTATTACCGTACTCTGGAGAACCGCTTAACAATTTATGGGGCGTATGTCTCCAGTGGTACAAGCTGGGCCCAATGCATTGGGCACTGAAATAGCATATCTGTGGAAAATGTCAATTTTCAATCTGCAACATCCACTGTGCACTAATTTCTGCAAAACCTTTGGGGGTCAAAATGCTCACTACACTTCTAGATGAATTCCTTGAGGGGTGTAGTTTCCTAAATGGGGTCACTTCTCGGGAGTTTTCACTGTACTCGTACCTCAGCGCAATGCAACATGGCGTCAAAAACAAATTTTGTAAAATCTCCACTCCAAAAACGAAATTGCACTTTTTCCGTTTAGACCCTTGCCGTATGTCCAAATAGCCGTTTACAACCACATATGGGGTATTTCCGTAATCAGGAGAAATTGTGTAACACATTTTGGGGTGTCTTTTCTCCTGTATTCCTTGTGGAAATGAAAAATTCTGAGCTAAAGCTACTGGTTATTGGAAAAAAAAAATGTTTTCATTTTCACGGACCAATTCTAATAAAATCTATAAAACACCTGAGGGCTCAAAATGCTCACTACACCTCTAATTTAATTCTTTCAGGGGTATAGTCTCCAAATTGGGATCACATCTGGGGAATTTCTACTGTACTGGTACTTCAGGGACTCTGCAAATGCGACATGGCCCCCAGAAACCAATTCAGCAAAATCTGAGCTGCAAAATTCAAATGGTGCTCCGTCCCTTCTGAGCCCTGCCATGGGTCCAAACAGCAGTTTATTACCACATAATGGGGTATTTCCGTAATCAGGAGAAATTGCTTTACAAATGTTGAGGTGCTTTTTCTCCTTTATTCCTTATAAAAATTAGAAAATTCTGTGTTTTTTCCAAAAAAAAGTCTCTTTTGCATCTTCACAGACTAATTCCAATAAATTCAGCAAAAAACCTGTGGGGTCAAAATGATAACTATACCACTAGAAAAATTCCTTGAGGGGTATAGTTTCCAAAATGGGGTCACTTTTGGGGGGATTCCACTGTTTATGTCCCTCCAGGGCGTTGCAAACGTGACACGGCACTGAAAACCATTCCAGTAAAATCAGAGCTCCAAAATCCAAATGGCGCTCCTTCCCTTCTGAGCCCTGCTGTGGGTCCAAACAGCAGTTTATTACCACATATGGGGTATTTCCGTAATCGCGAGAAATTGCTTTACAAATGTTGGGGTGCTTTCTCTCCTTTATTTCTTGCAAAAATTAGAAATTTTTACGTTTTTCCAGAAAAAAAGTAGATTTTCATTTTCACAGACTAACTCCAGAAAATATAGCAAAATATCTGTGGGGTCAAAATGCTAACTATACACCTATATAAATTCCCTGAGGGGTGTAGTTTAAAAAATGGGGGTCACTTTTGGGGGTTTCCACTGTTTTGGCACCACAAGACCTCTTCAAACCTGACATGGTGCCTAAAATATATTCTGAAAAAAGGAGGCCCCAAAATCCAAGAGGTGCTCCTTTGCTTCTGAGGCCTGTGTTTCAGTCCATTATCACACTAGGGCCACATGTGGGATATTTCTAAAAACTGCAGAATCTGGGCAATAAATATTGAGTTGCGTTTCTCTGGTAAAACCTTCTGTGGTACAGAAGAAAATGTATTACATATGAATTTTGTAAAAAAAAATGAAATTTGAAAATTTCAGCTCTACTTTCCTTCAATTCCTGTAAAACGCCTAAAGAGTTGAAACACTTTCTGAATGCTGTTTTGGATACTTTGAGGGGTGCAGTTTTCAAAATGGGGTGTTTTATGGGGGTTTCTAATATATAGGGCACTCAAAACCACTTCAGAACTGAACTCGTCCCTGAAAAAATCGCTTTTAGAAATTTTCTTAAAAATATGAGAAATTGCTGCTAAAGTTCTAAGCCTTGTGAGGTCATAGAAAAATAAAAGGATGTTCAAAAAACGATGCAAACATAAAGTAGACATATGGGAGATGTTAATTGGTAACTATTTTGTGTGGTATTACCATCTGTTTTACAAGCAGATACATTTAAAATGGGAAAAATCATAATTTCTTCATATTTTCGCTAAATGTTGGTGTTTTTCACAAATAAGCAATGAATTTATCGACCAAATTTTTGCACTAAACTAAAGTACAATATGTCACGAGAAAACAATCTCAGAATCAATTGGATAGGTAAAAGCATTCCGGAGTTATTACCACATAAAGTGATACATGTCAGATTTGAAAAAATGGGTCTGGTCCTCAAGGCCAAAATGAGCTGGGTACTCAAGGGGTTAAGGGCCATACAGCGGTTCCTGGGATTCGCCAATTTCTACCGGCAGTTTATTCCTAACTTCTCTTCTCTGACGTCTCCCATCTCGACCCTTACCAAGAAGGGTGTGAACGCCAAAGTGTGGACTCCAGAGGCATTTAATAGCCTGAAGAGTGCCTTCACTTCAGCCTTGATCCTCCATCATCCCGACGTATCTCGGCAGTTCTCAATGGAAGTGGACGCTTCCTCTGTCGGTGCAGGTGCACTTCTGTTCCAGAGGAGCTCCAAAGGAAAGGCAGTAGTATGCGGCTACTACTCTAGACTGTTTTCTTCTGCTGAGCGCAATTACTCCATTGGAGATCGGGAGCTGCTGGCCATCAAATTGGCTCTGGAGGAGTGGAGACATCTTCTGGAGGGCGCTGCTCACCCCATCCTGATCTTCACCGACCACAAGAACCTCACTTACCTTCAGTCCGCTCAAAGACTTAATCCTCGTCAAGCCAGGGGGTCGCTGTTCTTCACCCGTTTTCTGTTTGCGCTCCACTACCGTCCCGCGGACAAGAATGTGAGGGCCGATGCCCTGTCCAGATCGTTTGAGACGGAAGACACGGTGGAGTCCCTCCAGACCACCGCAACTACAGCGATCACTGTCCTCTCCGATCGCTGTAGTTTAACCCTTTAAATGCCGCTGTCAATAGCGACAGCGGCATTTAAGTGATTGATTCAGAGGGAGGGGGCTCCCTCTGCACCCCATTGGCCCCCCGCGAAAAATCGCGGGGTTCTGATGGTTGCAATGGCAACCAGGAAGCCTAGCAACGGCTTCCTGGTTTCCAGGTACGGGAGCCTATTAGGTCCTGCCCAAGGCAGGACGTAATAGGCTCAACTGTCAGTTGTAAAGTGACAGTTACAATACACTGCACTACATCAGTACATACAGAAGTAGTGCAGTGTATTGTGCAGGGGATCAGAAGATCAGATCTTCCAGTCCCCTAGTATGTGTAAAATAAAAAGTGAAAAAAAAGTAAAAAAAAAAGTTTTAGATAAATAAATAAATACAAGTTTTACGTAATAAAAACAATAATCGCCTTGTTTCCCTGATCAAGCCCTTTATAATTAGAAAAAAAATGAAAAAAAAGACAAAAACTAGACATAATAGGTATCGCCGCGTTCGTATCGGCCTGACCTAAAAAAATATCATATTATTTATCCCGCACGGTGAACACCGTAAAAAAAATACCATAAAAAACAATGGCAGAATTTCCTTTTTTGGTCACGTTGTTTCCAAAAAAATGGAATAAAAAGTGATCAAAAAGTCGCGCGTAGCCAAACATGGTACCAATAAAAACGACAGTGTGTCACGCAAAAAATGTATGTACTCCGCACAGATTACATATGCCCCCACATTATAAACTGAAACACCAGTAAAACACTAAACAAAACTACTACCAAGCAAAATCTGCGCTCCAAAAGCCAAATGGCGCTCCTTCTGGGCCTGGCAGTGTGCCCAAACAGCAGTTTATGACCACATATGGGGTATTACCGTACTCTGGAGAACCGCTTAACAATTTATGGGGCGTATGTCTCCAGTGGTACAAGCTGGGCCCAATGCATTGGGCACTGAAATAGCATATCTGTGGAAAATGTCAATTTTCAATCTGCAACATCCACTGTGCACTAATTTCTGCAAAACCTTTGGGGGTCAAAATGCTCACTACACTTCTAGATGAATTCCTTGAGGGGTGTAGTTTCCTAAATGGGGTCACTTCTCGGGAGTTTTCACTGTACTCGTACCTCAGCGCAATGCAACATGGCGTCAAAAACAAATTTTGTAAAATCTCCACTCCAAAAACGAAATTGCACTTTTTCCGTTTAGACCCTTGCCGTATGTCCAAATAGCCGTTTACAACCACATATGGGGTATTTCCGTAATCAGGAGAAATTGTGTAACACATTTTGGGGTGTCTTTTCTCCTGTATTCCTTGTGGAAATGAAAAATTCTGAGCTAAAGCTACTGGTTATTGGAAAAAAAAAATGTTTTCATTTTCACGGACCAATTCTAATAAAATCTATAAAACACCTGAGGGCTCAAAATGCTCACTACACCTCTAATTTAATTCTTTCAGGGGTATAGTCTCCAAATTGGGATCACATCTGGGGAATTTCTACTGTACTGGTACTTCAGGGACTCTGCAAATGCGACATGGCCCCCAGAAACCAATTCAGCAAAATCTGAGCTGCAAAATCCAAATGGTGCTCCGTCCCTTCTGAGCCCTGCCATGGGTCCAAACAGCAGTTTATTACCACATAATGGGGTATTTCCGTAATCAGGAGAAATTGCTTTACAAATGTTGAGGTGCTTTTTCTCCTTTATTCCTTATAAAAATTAGAAAATTCTGTGTTTTTTCCAAAAAAAAGTCTCTTTTCATCTTCACAGACTAATTCCAATAAATTCAGCAAAAAACCTGTGGGGTCAAAATGATAACTATACCACTAGAAAAATTCCTTGAGGGGTATAGTTTCCAAAATGGGGTCACTTTTGGGGGGATTCCACTGTTTATGTCCCTCCAGGGCGTTGCAAACGTGACACGGCACTGAAAACCATTCCAGTAAAATCAGAGCTCCAAAATACAAATGGCGCTTCTTCCCTTCTGAGCCCTGCTGTGGGTCCAAACAGCAGTTTATTACCACATATGGGGTATTTCCGTAATCGCGAGAAATTGCTTTACAAATGTTGGGGTGCTTTCTCTCCTTTATTTCTTGCAAAAATTAGAAATTTTTACGTTTTTCCAGAAAAAAAGTAGATTTTCATTTTCACAGACTAACTCCAGAAAATATAGCAAAATATCTGTGGGGTCAAAATGCTAACTATACACCTATATAAATTCCCTGAGGGGTGTAGTTTAAAAAATGGGGGTCACTTTTGGGGGTTTCCACCGTTTTGGCACCACAAGACCTCTTCAAACCTGACATGGTGCCTAAAATATATTCTGAAAAAAGGAGGCCCCAAAATCCAAGAGGTGCTCCTTTGCTTCTGAGGCCTGTGTTTCAGTCCATTATCACACTAGGGCCACATGTGGGATATTTCTAAAAACTGCAGAATCTGGGCAATAAATATTGAGTTGCGTTTCTCTGGTAAAACCTTCTGTGGTACAGAAGAAAATGTATTACATATGAATTTTGTAAAAAAAAATGAAATTTGAAAATTTCAGCTCTACTTTCCTTCAATTCCTGTAAAACGCCTAAAGAGTTGAAACACTTTCTGAATGCTGTTTTGGATACTTTGAGGGGTGCAGTTTTCAAAATGGGGTGTTTTATGGGGGTTTCTAATATATAGGGCACTCAAAACCACTTCAGAACTGAACTCGTCCCTGAAAAAATCGCTTTTTGAAATTTTCTTAAAAATATGAGAAATTGCTGCTAAAGTTCTAAGCCTTGTGAGGTCATAGAAAAATAAAAGGATGTTCAAAAAACGATGCAAACATAAAGTAGACATATGGGAGATGTTAATTGGTAACTATTTTGTGTGGTATTACCATCTGTTTTACAAGCAGATACATTTAAAATGGGAAAAATCATAATTTCTTCATATTTTCGCTAAATGTTGGTGTTTTTCACAAATAAGCAATGAATTTATCGACCAAATTTTTGCACTAAACTAAAGTACAATATGTCACGAGAAAACAATCTCAGAATCAATTGGATAGGTAAAAGCATTCCGGAGTTATTACCACATAAAGTGATACATGTCAGATTTGAAAAAATGGGTCTGGTCCTCAAGGCCAAAATGAGCTGGGTACTCAAGGGGTTAAGGGCCATACAGCGGTTCCTGGGATTCGCCAATTTCTACCAGCAGTTTATTCCTAACTTCTCTTCTCTGACGTCTCCCATCTCGACCCTTACCAAGAAGGGTGTGAACGCCAAAGTGTGGACTCCAGAGGCATTTAATAGCCTGAAGAGTGCCTTCACTTCAGCCTTGATCCTCCATCATCCCGACGTATCTCGGCAGTTCTCACTGGAAGTGGACGCTTCCTCTGTCGGTGCAGGTGCACTTCTGTTCCAGAGGAGCTCCAAAGGAAAGGCAGTAGTATGCGGCTACTACTCTAGACTGTTTTCTTCTGCTGAGCGCAATTACTCCATTGGAGATCGGGAGCTGCTGGCCATCAAATTGGCTCTGGAGGAGTGGAGACATCTTCTGGAGGGCGCTGCTCACCCCATCCTGATCTTCACCGACCACAAGAACCTCACTTACCTTCAGTCCGCTCAAAGACTTAATCCTCGTCAAGCCAGGGGGTCGCTGTTCTTCACCCGTTTTCTGTTTGCGCTCCACTACCGTCCCGCGGACAAGAATGTGAGGGCCGATGCCCTGTCCAGATCGTTTGAGACGGAAGACACGGTGGAGTCCCTCCAGACCATCATAGACCCGTCCTGCATCGTCACTGCTAATCCTCTGCAGGTTAGAGACATCCCTCCTGGGAGGACTTTTGTTCGGTTAGCGGACAGGAGAAGAATTCTCCGCTGGGGACATAGTTCTAAACTTGCTGGGCACGCCGGTGTCCGTAAAACCCAAGACCTGATTGCTCGTCACTTTTGGTGGTCCACGCTACCTAAGGATGTTCTGGACTTTGTCTCTGCTTGCACGGTGTGTGCCTCTAACAAAGTGACTCACTCCAAGCCTGCCGGCCTGCTTCAACCTCTGCCTGTACCCAATGCCCCCTGGCAGCACATTGCGATGGACTTCGTCACAGACCTTCCCCCCTCAGCAGGATGTAACACTGTCTGGGTGGTGGTGGACCGGTTCTCTAAGATGGCTCATTTTATCCCGCTGACCGGCCTACCTTCTGCTCCTCGTCTGGCAAGTCTCTTCATTCAGCACATCTTCCGCTTGCATGGCTTGCCTCTTCACATTGTGTCCGACCGGGGGGTTCAGTTTACCTCTAAGTTCTGGAGAGCCCTCTGTAAACTCCTGGACGTGAGATTGGACTTTTCCTCTGCCTATCACCCCCAATCCAATGGGCAAGTTGAGAGGATCAACCAGATCATGGAAAATTATCTCCGCCATTTCATCTCTTCACAGCACGATAACTGGGTACAGCTTCTACCATGGGCCGAATTTTCTTACAACAACCACACAAGTGAGTCCACCACTTCCACTCCGTTTCACATCGTGTACAGTCAACATT
Organism: Rhinoderma darwinii; assembly: GCF_050947455.1. Lineage (NCBI taxonomy): Eukaryota > Metazoa > Chordata > Amphibia > Anura > Rhinodermatidae > Rhinoderma > Rhinoderma darwinii. The sequence goes on along the minus strand of NC_134687.1, from coordinate 288,263,129 downwards.
CCAGAGTCCCTCTTCCTGTGTCGACTTCATCTCAGGTTCCCGCTGCTGACTCTGCATATGGGGACTTCCTGCAAATCTGGCAACAGACCTGGTCCTCCATTTTGCTGGCAGTAGATCGCATGAAGCGAAAGGCAGATATTAAGAGAAAAGAGCCGCCTCAGTATCTTCCGGGGACTAAAGTCTGGCTGTCCTCTCGGAACATTCGCTTGAAGGTGCCTTCATACATGTTCGCTCACAGGTTCCTTGGACCATTCGAGGTCCTGCAGCAGATCAACCCTGTCGCCTACAAGCTTCGGCTGCCTCCTACCCTCAGGATTCCCAACTCCTTCCACGTCTCCCTCCTGAAGCCTGTGATCCTAAACCGCTATTCCAAGACTCCCAGCCCTGCGGTTGCTCCCAGCGGCTCCTCGGACATCTTTGAGGTAAAGGAGATCTTGGACACCAAGAGAGTGAGAGGAAAGACCTTGTATTTGGTGGATTGGAGGGGGTTTGGTCCCGAAGAGAGGTCCTGGGAGCCAGAGGAGAACCTCAATGCCCCTACTCTTCTAAAGAAGTTTCTCTCTCGCTCCGGTCCCAAGAAGAGGGGGCGTAAGAGAGGGGATACTGTAATGTCCGTGGCTGCGGGCTGTCAGCTCCAGCCTCCCGCTGACAGCCGCAGCCACGAGTCGGCAAGCGCTGGCCCCAGCCTCCTCCTCAGGAGACGCCAGCGCTTGCATCCACTCACCTCCGCCGGAGCCCGCAGGGTGCGCGCGCACGCTCGTCCCCGCTGTTAAAGGGGCAGCGCACGCACCGGACATCTTGAACGACCTTTGACCCGTGAGTACCCTGGGCTATAAGAGGGGTCCAGCCCCCTAGTTCGATGCCTGAGCGTTGTTAGTTCCCAGTCTGTCTTGCAAATGGTCCCTTAGTGTTTCCCGTTCCTGTTGTTACCAGTACCTTGTTCCCCGTTCCTGTTTCCCGTGCTTTGCCCTAGTATCTAGTCGTGCCACGTCCTGTGTCATCTGCCACGTCCAGAGGAATCTGCCACATCCTGTGTCATCTGCCACGTCCATAGGAATCTGCCACGTCTGGAGGAATCCGCCACGTCCTGTGTCATCTGCCACGTCCGGAGGAATCCGCCACGTCCTGTGTCATCTGCCACGTCCGGAGGAATCCGCCACGTCCTGTGTCATCTGCCACGTCCGGAGGAATCCGCCACGTCCTGTGTCATCTGCCACGTCCGGAGGAATCCGCCACGTCCTGTGTTATCTGCCACGTCCGGAGGAATCCGCCACGTCTGCCGCAACTTGCGGCTCCTGTGTCATCTGCCACGTTTGGCGCCATCTGCTGCACCCATCTCATCTGTGCCAGAGCTGCGGCCACCATCTGGACTATTCAGGTACCCTTGTGTGGGACATTGTATTTCTGGGGTGTCCTGTTGTTTGGCCAGCTGCCTTCCCGCTACGGCGGTACAGCCTAGTGGGTACACTAACCCGCTTCGTGACACACATAAAGTGAAATATGTCAGATTTGAAAAATGGGCTCTGAGCATTAAGGTCCAAACTAGGCTGCGTCCTTAAGGGGTTAAAGAAAAAGATAAGAGAACATGTCAGGAATATGATCTTGAACTGGAGGATTTATCTACTGCAACAGATCTGTCAGACCTAATAGAGGACAATATAAGAGATAGGGCTAAGGGTCGATTTACTAATCAGAGATTAATCAGTAAACAAATGCCGCCAATTTGCAATAACCCTAATATTGAGATATTTAGTAAACTAGTTGAAAAAGATCTGAGGACACTGGAGAGTTATAAAGCAGAATATGCAAACATGTCAAGAGAAGAGACAAGAACTTTACAAATTCTATTGAATAATAGAGAGATTACAATTAAACCTTCTGACAAGGGGGGAAATGTGGTTGTAATGGACACTGGGAACTATGTGGATATGTGCAAAAGGGTACTAAATGATCCAGGCACATATAAACGCCTAAGAGACAGTCCGATACCCATATTCAGGGGACAACTGAAAGAAATTGTGGATATGGCACTGTCTGAAGGATTAATCAATAAATCCTATGGCCTGAATTCCCTAAAATAGCAACGTTCTACACAACCCCCAAAAACGAAAAGGTGACTGACCCAATAAAAGGGAGACCGATAGACTCTGGTAGAGATAGTTTGAATCAAAACATAGGCATCTATATTGATAAAATTCTACGCCCATTTGTCTCCCATCCTATATTAGAGATACAACTGACCTCCTATTGAAGTTAGAAGGTATTATAATGGAAGACAATATTATATTTGCATAAATTGATGTTGAAGTATTATATAGCTCAATTCAACACCATATAGGACTTGAAGCAATATCTCAGTATATGAAAACAAGAGGAAATCGTTTAACCCCTTAACGACCGCCCACCGTCTTTTGACGTCAGGCGGTGCAGGTACTCAGTCTACAGCGACGCCTTTTGGCGTCGCTGTAGTAGAGGGGGTTTAACGGCACCCTGGTGACATCTGCACTAAAAACCGGCTGTAAGTAACAGGTCCGGTTCTTAGTGCAGCCATCAGGACCTGCCGATTTTGTCGTAACAGCATGTGACAGCTGTGACAGCCAATCACAGCGGTCACATGCTGTTACTGCATACAGAGCCGCCGGGAGTGTCTAAATGACAGCTCCTGCTCTAAGAACGAGCTGTTGCTAGCAGCTCTGTTCTTAGAGCAGTGATCAGGAGCCAATAGTATTGGTTCCTGATCTTTTGTGATCACTATGAGATCCAATCATAGTGATCACTACTGTAAAATAAAAGTAAAAACATGTATCTGTTTCTCCTCACTGTTCTAGCTGTGGAGAGAAACAGATACAAGTGTGTCAGTGTCCCCACACAAAATCACTTGTTCCTCACACACAGTTTATAAAAAAAAAACACATTTACGGGAAAACAGACCCTGATTTTCAGACGTTTTTTGAGCAACTCACGGTTTTCGCTGCGTTTTCGCTGCGTTTTTTACGTTCGTTTTTGGAGCTGTTTTCATTGGAGTCTATGAGAAAACGGCTCCAAAAACGTCCAAAGAAGTGTCCTGCACTTCTTTTGATGAGGCTGTATTTTTACGCGTCGTCGTTTGACAGCTGTCAAACGACGACGCGTAAATGACAGGTTGTCTGAACAGTACGTCGGCAAACCCATTCAAATGAATGGGCAGATGTTTGCCGACGTATTGTAGCCCTATTTTGAGACGTAAAACGAGGCATAATACGCCTCGTTTACGTCTGAAAATAGGTCGTGTGAACCCAGCCTTACTTGAAAGCGATAGCGAAAGTGTCGCTTCAAGGGATTCTATGGATATGAGACCCAGCACCAGTGATATGGGAGACGGCGCAGTTGCCACAACGTCCGTTCAAAGTGCAGCCCCTAAAATTGCACAAACCCACCAAACCGATTTAGTGTGGGAACCCACGAGTTTATTTTCTCCCACCATAAATGACTTTATTGCTACTCCTGGCATAAGTCCCAATGTCAGTAATTTTTCACCACTAAATTATTTTAATATTTTTATTACGGACCAAGTTTTGGAACATTTTGTGCAGGAAACAAATTTGTATGCCAGGCAGTACATTGCCAATAAGCCTTCGTCACCTAATGCCAGGTTGTGGAATCCCACAAATTTCAAAGGGCGTCTCTCATTCCGTCAATTCATACCCTCAAAAAGTGCAAAATACGGGGTAAAGATCTACAAATTATGTGAAAGCACTACTGGCTACACATGTGCATTTAAGATCTACGAGGGTAAAGACAGTGAATTTAATCCACCAGGGTGCCCTCCAAATATTGGTACCACTGGTAAGATTGTGTGGGATTTAATTGGCCCTTTCCTACACAAGGGGTATCATGTATACACGGACAGTTTTTATACCAGTGTGCCATTGCTTAGCGCCCTTCATTGTGCCAACACCGGAGCTTGTGGCACAATACGCAGGAATCGCAAAGGTTTCCCACGTCAACTTGTGGATAAAAAACTACGAAAGGGGGAGTCATGCACTTTTCAAATTGAGAAGATGTTGGCTTTAAAATTTTGTGACCGCAAGGACGTCTACATGATCAGCACTGTCCATTCAAGTGCAACAGCAACTATTAGAGAACGTGGGGCCTCTGCAGATAGACAAAAGCCTGTGTGTGTCATCGGCTATAACAAATTCAGGTTGCGATGCAGAACGCATTTGTCCTGTACAAAAAATCAGCTGGCAGGGCGACATTCTTTGAATTTCAGGAGAAAGTGATTGAAGATCTCCTATTTCAATCTGCAGACCAGAGAGTAGTCCATGAGTCAGAGGATGTACACCGACTTGTTGAAAAACATTTTTTACACCCCATCCCTTCAACATCTAACCAAAAATACCCCAAAAAACGGTGTCGGGTCTGCAGCAAACGAGGACAGCGAAGTGAGTCACGATATTATTGTTCCGCTTGTCCATCCAACCCTGGTCTATGCATAAGTCCCTGTTTTGTCCTTATCAATACACTATGGGCTTTATTACAGTTTTGTTCGGGTTTTTGGTGGACCTCTTACACCCGACAATACTTCTAGAAATAGCGACATTAATTTGGGGAGTAGTGGTCCTTTACTGTATCTATACATACAGTGTGGGACACTGCCCCTTTATATATTCTACAGGTGATTGGTTGTTTTGTGCACATGGCGGTTCCTACCTTGCCGGGCAGGGGCTTGTTATGGTGTACCACGTCACTTGGCACATTCGTCCCTTATATAGGGATTGATGGAGCTAAAGAGACGTTGTATGACCAGTCACTTTGAATAATAAAGTCATTACAGCCCTACACATTTTCTTTTATCCTGTGAACATGCTCTAGTTTTCCACATAGCTGGATACATTCTTCCTCCTTTTTTTTGGGATATATTGCCTTTTTCCGCCAACAGTTTAATACATTTTCCCACTCTAACTTACTATATATCAGAGAGGGTTGATATACATAATGTCTATGGACTGACATGATTTCAGGACAGCTGCTTTCTTAGCACGACATAGTCATAGGGTGTAGAAACTGTTAGGGACATCTATTTCTCAATCTAGAAAAGTAGAATCCTCCCATTTTCAAAGCAAAATGTGTGTCCTGAAAGCCTCCGGGTGCTCCCTTCCTTTTGGGTCCTGCCGTGTGTCCAGGAAACACATTAGGGCCACAATGGGGATATTTTTGAACACAGGAGAAACAGGGTGATACATTTTCTGGTGCATTTCCTTATTCTCATGTCCTCTGTACAAGAAATCTGACCTTAAAATGACACATTTGTGAAAAAAAGTGAAATAAAATTTTCTTTCCACCTGCTTTGCATTAATTCCTGCGAAAACTGGGGGGTCAAAATACTTAGTACACACCTAGATGAATACCTTAAGCGGTCTAGTTTTCAAAATGGGGTCATTTATGGGGAGTTTCTATCTTTTTGGCAGCTCAGTGCCTCTATAAATGTGTAATGGGACCTGAAACATTTTCAAGCAAAATGTGTGTCCTGAAAGTCTTCGGGTGCTACCTCCATTTTGGGCCTTGCCGTGTGTCCAGGCAATGCATTAGGGTCACAATGGGGGCATTTTTGAAAACAGGAGAAACAGGGTGATAGAATTTGGGGGGTGTTTCTTCATTCTCATGGTCGCTTTACAAAGAAATCGGTCTTCAAAGTGATACTTTTATATAAAAAGTGTTTGTTTTTTTTAATTTCACCTGCTATACATTAAATTTATCAAAAAACTGTGGGGTCAAAATACTCACTACACCCCTAGATAAATACCTTAAGGTGTCTAGTTTTCTAAATGGGGTCGTTTATGGGGAGTTTCTATCGTTCTGGCAGTTCAAAACCTCTCCAAATGTACAGTGGGGCCTAAAACATTTTCAAGCAAAAATTAGACCTGAATGCCTCCGGTTGCTCCCTTCCTTTCGGGCCCTGCCATGTGTCCAGGCAACGCATTAGGGTCACAATGTGGGCATTTTTGAAAACAGGAGAAACAGGGTGATAGATTTTTCTTCATTCTCATGGTCGCTTTACAAAGAAATCGGTCTTCAAAGTGATACTTTTATGAAAAAAGTGAAATTATATTTTTTTACGCCTGCTTTGCATGAATTCTTACAAAAAAACTGTGGGGTCAAAATACTTACAACACCCCTTAATAAATACCTTAAGGGGTGTAGTTTTCAAAATGGTGTCACTTGTGGGGGTTTCCACCATTCTGACACCTATGAGCCTCTGAAAACCTGGCTTGGTGCAGGAAAACAAAATGTACTTCAAAATTTATAAAATCATTACTAAACTTGTAAGTCTTCTAAATTGCTCAAAAAAAACTTTTTTTCAAAAGTGCTGCCAAAATAGAGTAAAGAGATAGAAATATATATTTCATTAAAAAAATTGTACAGTATGTATGTACATATGTGACATATTGCAGTAAAAAATAGGGAAAAATGATAATTTTTACAACATTTCTTCAATTTTTCTATTTTTTCATTAATTTCCGCAAATCGTATCAGTCTACTTTTACCACTAAAATAAAGTACAACATGTGACGAAAAAACAATGTCAGAATTACTTGGATATTCAAAACTTTCGCAGAGTTATTCTCTGATAAAGTCAGACATACCAGATTTAACAAATCTGGCTTGGTCATTAAGGTCTTTTCAGGCCCGGTCATTAAGGGGTTAAGGGAACATAACTCATTCGCAATTGAACTCATTGAATTCAACTTAACAAAAAATTAAATAAAAGTCTGAGAGACAAACTAGTGCAGATCCATTTTAGACCAGCACCCCAAAAAGATTGCTGGCTTAATAGAAGACCTCTAGGGACCTTCAAGTGTGGCAAATACATGGCATGTGAATCAATAGTAGTATCGAAAACCGTCATAAGTACAACAACTGGTAGGGAATACTCAAATAGAGAATTTTTCAATTGTCTATCTAAAGGAGTCATTTACATGGCGAAATGTACATGCCCAATGGACTACATTGGTAAAACGAAACGTGAGCTCAGAAGACGAATAAAGGATCATTACAACGATATCCTTAATAAAAAAAGATACCCCAATCGCTAGACACATATGGGCAGTACATGGAGGTAACCCTGGGGCTATTAAATTCCAGGGAATCCAACATATTGAGCCTAATCTAAGAGGGGGTAACTGTTACAGGTTGAAAGTCGATGGATTCATAGAATGAGATCAGTGACCCCAGAAGGCTTGAATGAAAATTTTAACTATGCCTGCTTCCTCTGATATGCAACCATGCCCATGAATACAACCATTATTGTAATGATTCACGACGGCTCAAGAGAGAGATATGTGTGAGGATGGAGATATATATGTCTTTTTGATGGTGCAATCATACTCCCATAGTGGAATATGTATCTTACCATCTCTATATATACTATGTGGAGTTGTTCACCCAGAATATGCAAAAACAATAATAATTTGAAAACCATGTTTGAATAATGGATCTAGTGTCCTTTTATGGCAATATAGGACATTACAGCAATGTATGGCTAAATGAATGGAGCTCTTCGAATATGCCCTAATGAGCACAATGATTAATGTTTACGCACACTGTGAAACAACGAAGGATGTCCGACGACCAAGCCCCCGGAAGAGGCGGAGTTACCTGACATATAAAAGGAGTGTGTTTAGAAGCGCTCGCTGCCACTGCCATATGATCTGCTACACTGCTATGCTCAATATCTCCCTGACGAACCAGTATGTAACTGGGGAAACGCGTAGGAGCTGGAGCTTCAGTTAGGGAAACGATCACAATATTAGGGATAGGTTCCAGAGACAACAGGGTCGTTCTTTTCAGAACGAGTGGCGGGTGTGTTGTCAACAGTGAGGGTTGAGAGTGAGGCTTAAGGGACAGGCAGAATGCCATTGTGCAAGCTCATATGATCCAAGCCTACCCTGCTGTACATTCAAGGAACTATAACCCTGTATTCATCACTGTGAATAGATATTGATGTGTATGTCCAATAATACAACAGTATAAACAATACTATATTGATATTCCATTTTATATGGGTTTTATTAAAAGCTAAGTTTAGATACTAATCCCTCCTCTACCAACAAGTTTCAAATTTGGAAGGTCTAACGAGAACCAGCCCATCGGTCATTAGCTGGGAACTATCAATTTGATCCTGACCTTAACTTCGGCCTTGTGCCTGGATTACGCTCCTGTCTCACCCTTTGAATTTGTCGCTTATTTCCTCTAGATTTACTTCAGATCTGTCTACCCACTATGATTCCGTCTCATCCTCTATCTTGTTGCATCCTCACTGCTATTCTGTTGATGACCCTGACTGCATTCCTGATGTTTGCTACAAGCTCATTGCTACAGCACACTCGCTGCTAAGTGGTGACTATTCTGAGGACCGCAACCTGAGAATCCGACTGGGAAAATCCATTCTCCTGCTGTCGACTCCTGTCTTTATTCCTGACTGCGGTTTTATCTCATTCCCCAGCTTGCTACTTTCTGACCCTTGACTATTGGCGACCCTTGACTATGTTCCACTACATCGGATCAGTGACTAGAAAAGTCCATATCTGCTTGCCGGGGTTTAAAGGGAATGTGACGCTAGAAAAAAATGTATTTTTTTTTTTTTAGTTAAACAATTAGTGTATAGGTGATTAAACATTGTTCTAATTTTTTTTCTTTTTTTCACGAGTCAGGAAATATTATAAATTAGATTCTAATTTATAATATTTCCCAGTGCTGGTCACTAGATGGAGCAATTCCCAAAATTGCAGCATTGCATGTGGTAAAGCAACCACATTGCTTTATGCTGCAAAATTTGAGAAAACTCACTCGCTCTAGTGAGCTCTCAGAATCCCCCCCTCCTTTATCCTGGCTAGTGCTGGGAGAAACGAGGGGATTGAACGGTCAAACCTCCTACACTGTGTGTCGCCATTTTTTGAGCTAACACACAGTGTAGTAGGTTTACATACACTAGTAAACACACAGTAAAACACTTACATACACAGAAATAACTTACCTGCTCCAGACGCCGCCGCTCCCTCCGGTCCGTCCGCTCTTTCTGCTACCGCCGCTCCAAGTGCACAAGTCCGGAAGCCGCGACCGGAAGTAGTAATCTTACTGTCCGGCCGCGACTTCCGGTCCACAGGAAAATGGCGCCGGACGTCGCACAGTTCAACTTGGACTGTGTGGGAGCGGCACATGCGCCGTTCCCACACAGACGGCGTACAGCATAGTGGATGGAACGGGCCCCGTTCGCATTCACTATGGGACTGTATGTGCCGTATTCAATGTCTGTATGTGTCTAATCGACACATACAGAAATGGAAAAAAAAATGGCAGCCCCCATAAGGAAGAAAAAGTTCAAAAATAAAAAAAAGTAAAACACAAACACACAAATTAATATAAAAGTTTTCAATAAAACACTAAAATCAAACTGATGTAAAAAAATTTTTTTTCGTGACACTGTTCCTTTAAGGTGATGCAGCGAGCGCCGATAAACGAGTCATCGTTGATTAGCGCTCGTTTGCTCCTGTCACACAGAGCTATGGATGGGGATGAGTGGTCGTTACTCCGATCGCTCATCCCCATACATTTTCATGTCGGCAGCGCGTCTCCCTGTTTACACAGGGAGATGTGCTGCCAACAACGTTAATATTTCACTTTTTTAAAACGATATGACCAGCAGATGATCCAGCATTTGCTCGTTCATCTGCTGATCGTTCCCCTGTTTACACAGGGCAATTATCGACAACGAGTGCTCTATGAACACTCGTCTGCCTGATCATCGTCCTGTGTAAAACCCCCTTAACTCAAAAGTGATCACGTAATATGAACGCGATACCGCTGTGTCTATTGTCTCTGGCTGGAAATAAGTATTTGATCCCTTGCTGATTTTGTAAGTTTGCCCACTGTCAAAGACATGAACAGTCTAGAATTTTTAGGCTAGGTTAATTTTACCAGTGAGAGATAGATTATATATATATATAAAAAAAAAAAAGAATATCACATAGTCAAAATTATATATATTTATTTGCATTGTGCACAGAGAAACAAGTATTTGATCCCCTACCAACCATTAAGAGTTCAGCCTCCTCCAGACCAGTTACACGCTCCAAATCAAGTTGGTGCCTGCATTAAAGACAGCTGTCTTAAATGGTCACCTGTATAAAAGACTCCTGTCCACAGACTCAATTAATCAGTCTGACTCTAACCTCTACAACATGGGCAAGACCAAACAGCTTTCTAAGGATGACAGGGACAAGATTATAGACCTGCACAAGGCTGGAATGGGCTACAAAACCATAAGTAAGACGGTGGGTGAGAAGAAGACAACTGTTGGTGCAATAGTAAGAAAATGGAAGACATACAAAATGACTGTCAATCGACATCGATATGGGGCTCCATGCAAAATCTCACCTCGTGTGGTATCCTTGATCCTGAGAAAGGTGAGAGCTCAGCAGGAAACAACACGGGGGGAACTTGTTAATGATCTCAAGGCAGCTGGGACCACAGTCACCAAGAAAACCATTGGTAACACATTACGCCGTAATGGATTAAAATCCTGCAGTGCCCGCAAGGTCCCCCTGCTCAAGAAGGCACATGTACAGGCCCGTCTGAAGTTTGCAAATGAACATCTGGATGATTCTGAGAGTGATTGGGAGAAGGTGCTGTGGTCAGATGAGACTAAAATTGAGCTCTTTGGCATTAACTCAACTCGCCGTGTTTGGAGGAAGAGAAATGCTGCCTATGACCCAAAGAACACCGTCCCCACTGTCAAGCATGGCGGTGGAAACATTATGTTTTGGGGGTGTTTCTCTGCTAAGGGCACAGGACTACTTCACCGCATCAATGGGAGAATGGATGGAGCCATGTACCGTCAAATCCTGAGTGACAACCTCCTTCCCTCCACCAGGACATTAAAAATGGCTCGTGGCTGGGTCTTCCAGCACGACAATGACCCAAATCATACAGCCAAGGCAAAAAAAGGAGTGGCTCAAAGAAGCACATTAAGGTCATGGAGTGGCCTAGCCAGTCTCCAGACCTTAATCCCATCGAAAACTTATGGAGGGAGCTGAAGATCCGAGTTGCCAAGCGACAGCCTCGAAATCTTAATGATTTACAGATGATCTGCAAAGAGGAGTGGGCCAAAATTCCATCTAACATGTGTGCAAACCTCATCATCAACTACAAAAAACGTCTGACTGCTGTGCTTGCCAACAAGGGTTTTGCCACCAAGTATTAAGTCTTGTTTGCCAAAGGGATCAAATACTTATTTCTCTGTGCACAATGCAAATAAATATATATATAATTTTGACAATGTGATTTTCTGTTTTTTTTTTAAATATAATCTATCTCTCACTGGTAAAATTAACCTAGCCTAAAAATTGTAGACTGTTCATGTCTTTGACAGTGGGCAAACTTACAAAATCAGCAAGGGATCAAATACTTATTTCCTTCACTGTAGCTTTCCATTTTTTACATGTGCACATATAGGCATCATTATTTCTTCTGTGCATGCGCCATACATTAAAAGATATGCTTTGCTTACATCGGTGGCACTATTTCTTCAGTAGAGAAATCAGTAGAAAATGCCCATTGTTGATAAATTGGTAAGTGACAATTTCCCATTGTGTACCCTTTTTAAAGTAAATACATAAAAAGTGGCCAACCGCCTTAACTGTGTAACCTAGATACTATAATGGGGCAACAATACAAGTTTAACTTACAAAGTACGCTTGCACAAACGCCTGTTGTCTACACACACTTGACTAGCTTAGATCTATAGTAAGGTGAGATGTTATGGTGTTCAGATTAAGCCTAACAATTTCAAGATTACATATGAAGTACAAGTCAAGGGATGGATGTAATTCCACTGCACCTGGAAGGCTCACCTATTGATGAGTTAGTTTTCTGACAGAAACAACATTATGAAGACAAAAGAAGATTTTAAAACCTTCCACAGAAAGCTTCAGATGTATGGAAACAAGAATATTTTCAAATCACTGAATCCCCGTGTCGCTGTTGAAAAAAGCTTACTTGAAATAAACTAGATGAACAAAAGTATTTGAACACCTACCCATTACACCTACAGGATCTTTTATGACATCACATTTTAAATCCATAGGCATTAAAATGAAGTTGGTTCCCCATTTGCAGCTAAAAAAAAGCTACCACTCTTCTGGAAAGGCTGTCTAGAAGATTTTGGAGTGTGTCTGCGAGAATTTTTGCCCGTTAACCCAGAAGAGCATTTGTCAGGACAGACACTGATGTTAGACGAGAGTGCCAGGCTTGCAATCTCTGTTCTAGTTCATCCCATAGGTGTCCGATGGGGTTGAGGTCATAGCTCTGCACAGGCCAGTCAAGTTCTTCCACACCAAAATTACCCAACCAAGCCTTTATGGACCTTGCTTTGTGCACTGGGGCACAGTCATGCTGGAACAGAAAAGGGCCTTCCCCAAACTGTTCCCACAAAGTTGGAAGCATACAATTGTCTAAAATGTCTTGATATGCTGAAGAATTAAGATTTCCTTTCACTGGAACTAAGAACCCTAGGCCAACCCCTTTAAAAACAACCCCTCATCATTAGCCCTCCTTCACCAAACTTTACAGTTGGCACAATGCAGTCAGGCAGGTAACGTTCTCATGGCATATGCCAAACCCAGACTTGTCCATCAAAGTGCCAGATAGAGAAGCGTGATTAGTCACTCCACAGAACATGTTTCCAATCTTCCAGAGTCCAGTGCTTTACACCACTCCAACTGACACATGGTATTGTGCTTGGTGATGTAAGACTTGCATGCAGCTGCTCGGCCATGAAAACTCATGCCATGAAGCTCCAGGCACACAGTTTTTGTGCGCATGTTAATGCCAGAGAGCATTGGCGCCTTCTATGCACTATGAGCCTCAGCACTCTACAACCCTGCTCTGTAACTTTACGTGGTATGATACTCTGTGGCTGAGTTGCTATCGTTTCTAAACTCTTCCACTTTGCAATAATACCAATCTCAGTTAATCATGGAATATCTAAGATGGAAGAAATTACATGAACTGACTTGTTGCAACTATTAGGGTATGTTCACACGATGAGAGGCATTTACGTGTGAAAAGACAGACTGTTAACAGCTGCCTCGTTTCACACGTAAATGCTCCTCCTCGCATTTTGCGAGCCGTCTGAGACGCTCGTAAATCTTGAGCTGTGCTTCATTGAGTTCAATGAAGAACAGCTCAAATTACGTGGCAAAGAAGTGCCCTGCACTTCTTTGCCGAGGCAGTCCATTTACGCGTCGTCGTTTGACAGCTGTCAAACGACGACGCGTAAATTACAGGTCGTCTGCACAATACATCGGCAAACCCATTCAAATGAATGGGCAGATGTTTGCCGACGTATTGTAGCCCTATTTTCAGGCGTAAAACGAGGCATAATACGCCTCGTTTACGCCTGAAAATAGGTCGTGTGAACCCAGCCTTACAGTACCATGCTTAATTTCAGCAAGCTCTTTAGAATAACCCATTCTTTCATAAATGTTTGTAAAGGCAGACTGCATGACTAGGTGCTGGATGTATAGGATAAAAAAAAAAACGAACAGGGAAGTAGCACTCAAAAATAAAGTGGTTTTAATCACCAGACATGGTCTGCAACGTTTCACCTTCTCAATGAAGGCATGTTCAAGCAATTTGTGATAGATACAAGTGGGTATATATAAGGAACTGAGCTCAATCAGTTAGTGTTATATTAAAAAGACAATTATACAAAAATATAAAATTGCTCAAGTTACAAAGTGTACAATAACATATAAAAAACAGTGGTGTACTTTCAAGTGAAAATTGTCATGACATATAAAAATAAAAGTTCATACATGAATAATATAAAAATTCAGTGTAGATATTAAACAGTCATAAGTGCAATTCATGATTAGAATTGAATACAACTGGCACTCACCAATATAAACAAATGTAGATCAAAAGGACTCATATGCACTCGTGTATAAAATATTTCAGCGTCTATAATAACAAACTGCGCATGTCCACAAAGCCACTCGCTGTCTGGTTCCAGCTGAGCATGTGATCGGCCATCATTTGGAAAACAATGTAGCAGTAAAAAAAAACACCGTAATACACCCTAAGTGTCTCGCGCACGCGCATCAAAAGCCTATGCGCGCATCAACGCTGTATTAGAAAAGGGAAATTGCCCAAACTGTCAGTGTATTGTGAACTTATGTGACAGTCTACCTTATCCATCCTGCATGTTAAGTTCATCAATGTTAAGTTCATCAGCTCCAAGAACTACGTATTTGGTCAATCCAAGAAGCATCATTAGTGACTTAAGGTACAGGAGCTAAGTGTGGTTAGATAACCCCTGTACTGACTTGTTTCACAATAAAAAAAGGTAGCTCCATCCCCAAGCTATAAACGTCCCTAGGGACGAGGTGCTCCTCATATATGATGTATATGGGGAGCACCCCGGCAACCACTCCACCTCCACGTGAATCTATAATCCACAGGGAGATATATAGTGGTGACCATTCCAGGATCAAAATCATGCTATCTGAGGAGAGTCATACCCCGTAAGTACTTATGCATTGGTCCACAACTGGGGCCGTGAACGTAATATTTGGTTGTCATCACAGCTCCTGCTGGATCTCAATAAGGTAAAAGACCAACATGCAGTGTGTACCTAGTCCATCAAAAAGTTAATTTATTTCAGTAATTCAATTCAAAAAGTGAAACACATATATTATATAGATTCATTACACAGAGTGATCTATTTCCAGCATTTTTTTCTTTTAATGTTGATGGTTATGGCTAACAGTTAATGAAAACCCCAAATTTAGTGTCTCAGAATTTTATATAAGCCCAATTTCAAAAATTATGTTTAATACCAAAATGTTGGCCTACTGAAAACCATGTACAGTATATGCACTCAATACTTGGTCAGGGCTCCTTTTGCATGAATTACTGCATCAATGCGGCGTGGCATGGAGGCGATCAGCCTGTGGCACTGCTGAGGTGTTATGGAAGCCCAGGTTGCTTTGATAGCGGTCTTCAGCTCGTCTGCATTGTTGGGTCGGGTGTCTTTCATCTTCCTCTTGACAATACCCTATAGATTCTCTATGGGGTTTAGGTCAGGCGAGTTTGCTGGCCAATCAACTACAGTGATACTGAGGTTATTAAACCAAGTATTGGTACTTTTGGAAGTGTGGGCAGGTGCCAAGTCCTGCTGGAAAATGAAATCAGCATGTCCATAAAGCTTGTCAGCAGAGGGAAGCATGAAGTGCTCTAAAATTTCCTGGTAGACGGCTGCGCTGACTCTGGACTTGATATAACACAGTGGACCAACACTGTTGCTCAGTGGTCCAAAGTCCTGTTTTCAGGTGAAAGTAAATTTTGCATTTCATTTGGAAATCAAGGTCCCAGAGTCTGGAGGAAGTGTGGAGAGGCACTAAATCAAAGTTGCTTGCGGTCCAGTGTGAAGTTTCCACAGTTAGTGATAGTTTGGGGAGCCATTACATCTGCTGGCGTTGGTCCACTGTGTTATATGTGTGATATTCATTCACTTTGCTGCTACTGTAAAGGCTGCGGAATTTCCGCACGGAATTCCGTTGCGGATATTCCGCAGCATTTACGCTACGTGGGAACCCAGCCATAGGTCTTGTAAACACACTAAAACTTTTGCTACAGATTTTGTATGTATTTTTTTTAAACCACTGTGTGAACAATGCCTTAGGTCAGGTTCCCACGTAGCGTAAATGCTCTGGAATTTCCACAACAGAATTCTGTCTGTGCGGAAATTCCAGAGCATTTACAGTAGCAGCAAGGTGGATGAGATTTTGATAATCTCATGCCCACGTTGTGGAAAAAACTCAGCAAAAACGTTAATAAATTGACCTGCGGTGCCAAATTTAGATCTGCAGCATGTCAATTTATGCTGCGTTTTCATTGATCTCCTGTCGCAGGTTTTCCCCATTGTGTTCAATGGGGATGCAAAACACGCAACAGAAAAGCCAAGTGTTGCGACTTTTGCTGCGGAATCGCAGCAAATCTGCCACAAAAATAGCAATTTAGAAAAAAAAAAAACGCATACCCAGAACGCCCTGATTCTTCCTCCAGTCTGGCCCCCTGGGATGACATTTCAGCCCATGTGACCGCTGTACCCAATCACAAGCTGCAATGGACATATGCGCTTTAGCATCATCCAGAGAGGCTGGATCGGACAGCCACTGAGGGACGCGTCACCATGACAATGGCCTAGGTAAGTATGGGCGTTTTTATTTTTTATTTCTATGCTGCTTACCGCAGCGGAAATTTCGGAGGGAATGTGCTGCAGGTTCCAGGTCTGATACGCTGCATGGTTTTTACGCAGCATATCCGACCCGTGGGAACCCAGCCTTAGGGGGCAGTCACATGCACCAGATTTTTTTTGCAGAAATCTCTGCACCTGGAAATCAGTTCCTTTTATCTGAATGTGGTTATTTCTGTAACAGGAGCATGTATTTCTGCAAGTTCAAATTAATGGATTTGATTTTCAGTTGCAGAAATTTCAGCAATAAAATTTGCCGTGTGCATATGCACCCTAAGGCCTTGTTCACACAATGCAGATTTGCATATAGTTTTTAAGCCAAAACCAGTAACGGAACCTAAACAGAAGAAATATAGAAATGAAGGACTTATAGGTCTGCTATTCTGACTCAGTAACTAGGCTGCTTAGTGGGTCCTGAAACAGTCTCACTGTGTTTGTATTGAACCAGTACTCACACCAAGAAACGTTGTCAGACAGTGTCAACTGAACAGGCACGTGTAAGGTATTGAGATGAGTTTTGTTTCTATGCTGAAATTAAACAATAATTGCCATAGCTCAATAAGACATGACTGTAGACTACAGGAGCTAGACAAGGAATCTACTAGGAGAGTCAAACAAAATAATGCAAAACAAGAATGCAGTGGCAGCATAACAGCGATACCATCGTGAATAAAAAATAAAAATAAAAAGTCATAGGATATGAGATCTGCTCTCCTGGTTCCTTATTCTGGTTTTGGCTTAAAAAAATTCATGCAAAACTTGCAGCAAATCTGCATCTGTGTGAAGGCTTAAGGCTGGGTTCACACGTGGCGGAATTTCACTTAAATTCCGCTGCGGACACTCCGCAGCGTTAATCCGCAGCGGAGCCGTTTGTCCATTGACTTACACTTTAATTTAGCAGTGTTCGTTTAGACGAGGCGTAAAATTCCGCTGCGGAGCATAGGCTGCGGAGCGGAATTTGGTGTCCGCAGCATGCTCTGTCTGTTGCGGAGCAGTGGCGGACTCATGGCGGAATTTCTCCATTGACTTCAATGGAGATTCTAAGTTCCGCAATGAAGTCCGCAGCTGTCATGCACATGTCATGTGTGCTGCGGATGCGTCTTGCTTTTTTAACTTGACATTTCTTCATTCTGGCTGGACCTATGTATTTCTAGGTCTACAGCCAGACTGAGGAAGTCAATGGGGCTCCCGTAATGACGGGAGCGTTGCTAAGAGACGTCAGTAAATAGTCACTGTCCAGGGTGCTGAAAGAGTTAAGCGATCGGCAGTAACTGTTTCTGCACCCGGGACAGTGACTACCGATCCCAATATACATGTATCTGTAAAAAAAAATGAAGTTCGTACTTACCGAGAACTCCCTGCTTCTGTCTCCAGTCCGGCCTCCCAGGATGACGTTTCAGTCTAAGTGACGGCTGCAGCCAATCACAGGCTAATAACAGGCTGCAGCGGTCACATGGACTGCCGCGTCATCCAGGGAGGTCGGGCTGGATGCCGAAAGAGGGACGCGTCACCAAGACAACGGCCGGTAAGTATGAAATTCGTTTACTTTCACTAGGGAAAGTGCTGTCCCTTCTCTCTATCCTGCACTGATAGGGAGAAGGGAAGCACTTTTCCCGCAGTCCGCAGCAGCTAGTCCGCATCAATTTTCTGCACATTTTGTGCAGATCCGCAGCCGTAATCCGCAACCCGGATTAGGTGCGGCATTGATGCGGACAGTTGCGGAGGAAATCCGCCACGTGTGGTCATGCCCTAAGGGTGCATTTCCACGTTGCGGTGGTCGCATGCGGACGAAACTATGCCCGCATGCGGTAGTCAATGGGCGCTTGATTTGGCTGGTAACAATGTGGCATTACCAGCAAAATCATTCGGCTATTGGCCACCACTTGTCGGTGCGGTTTAAACCGCATGTGGATGCCACAGCGTGGCAGGATACACTTTGGAATTTCTGCAATGGCATTCTGTGCAGAAAATTATGTAACAATACCGTAACAGCAAATTGCATGAGATACAAAACACAAAAAAGTCTGTTCTGCCTATTCTGAGCAGAGATGCTGAACGTTTGGGCCATAGACTCTAAGAGTATGTTTACACGTAGCGTAAACACTGCAGATTTTCCACAACGGATTTCATTGCGGAAAATCCGCAGCGTAACACATGGCAGCAGAGTTGATGAGATTTGAAGAAATCTCATACACACACTGTGGAAAAAATCAGCCAAAAAAACGTTCAGAAATTGACCTGCAGTGCAGTTTTTTAATCTGTAGCTTGTCAATTTATGCTTTTGGAATAGCTGGTTTTCTATTGTGGGTTTCCCCGATGAATTCAATGGGGAGGTAAAACCGGCAACAAATAGCAGATTTTGCGATTTCTGCAGCGGAAAAGACGCCCGAAAAACGACACCATAATTTGGTGCGGATTCCCTGCGGGGTCCAGGGCGGATACGCTGTGTACTTTTACGCAGCGTATCCACCCTGTGTGAACATAGCCTTATGGGGAGCATCATTTTTACACCAAAATACGCGAGTTGGAATTTGTTCCAGTTTGTACAGCATTTACACAACGGAAATGCTGTAAAAAAACGCTGGAAATCCACAAGTGAACATAAAGTTTGCTACAGTCAATGCTTCACACTAAGGCCATGTTCACATGTAGCGTATACACTGCAGAATTTCTATTCCTTTTTCTGTGCTGAAATTCCACTGCATTTTCGCAAGAGAAATTGACATGCTGCAGATTGAGAGTTTGCACCGTAGGTGAATTTCCACAATTTTTCGGAGTATTTTTTACGCAGCATGTGGATGAAATTTGCTGAAATCTCATCCACTTAGCTGCTACTGCTGTGGAATTGGCGCACAGAAATTCTGCCGTAATATGCACAACACAATTGCAAAATTCTAAGTAAATGCTTGTGTGATTTTTGTTGCTGTTTTTACTTCACGGCCAAAAACAGCTCATGTAAATACACCATTAATTATTTTCTGTATCAGCTACCATATTGTCTATAGATCTACAGAGGACCATCCATGATACAGACATGGTCAGATAAAATTATTATTATTATTTTTTTTAAATAATGTACGTAGCTAGGGATTTTATGCTACTGACAAAAACACAGCTTGTTATTAGAGTTAGAATTTTTCAAATCTGACATGTGTTACTTTATGTGGTAGTAACTTGGGAATGCTTTTACGTTTCTCGTGACATATTGTACTTTGCGTTAGTTAAAAATTTTGACAACAAATTTTATATTCATTTGTGAAAACACCAAAATTTTGAGAAAATTTGCAGAAAATAGCATTTTTCTAAATTTAAATGTATCTGCTTGTAAAACAGATAGTAACACCACACAAAATAGTAACTTGTTAACATTTCCCATATGTCTGCTTTATGTTTGTATCATTTTTTGAACATCCTTTTATTTTTCTCGGATGTTACAAGGTTTAGAACTGTAGCAGCATCTTCTCAAATTATCTAGAAAATGTCAAAAGGCTATTTTTTCAGGAACAAGTTCAGTTCTGATGTCACTTTGAGGGCCTTATATATTAGAAAGTCCCCATAAATCACCCCATTTTAAAAACTGCACCCCTCACACAGCCTTCACAAAAGTCTCTTAAACCTTTAGGCATTTCACAGGAATTAAAGCAATATAGAGGTGACATTTTTGAATTACATTTTGTTGCCGAAATTCATTTGTAGTACATTTTTTTCTGTAACACAGAAGGTTTTACCAGAGAAACGCAACTAAATATTTATTGCCCAGTTCCTGCAGTTTTTAGAAATATCTGACATGTGGCCCTAGTTTGCTAATGGACTGAAACACAGGCCTCAGAAGCAACGGAGCACCTAGTGGATTTTGGGGCCTCCTTTTTCTTAGAATATATTTTAGTCACCATGTCAGGTTTAAAGAGGTCTTGTGGTGCCAAAACAGTGGAAACCCCCCAAAAGTAATCCTATTTTGGAAACTACTCCCCTCAAGGATATATATTGCATGGGGAGGGGAAAGAGGGAGAAAAAATAAATAAATAAATAAATAAATAACTAAAAAAAAAAAAAAAAACTCCTCAAACAATTACTAACACATTTTAAACCAGCCCTAAGGTATTTTTCTGTTCGGGGGATAGTTCCATTATCCATCTGTTCCAGATCTTATTAAAAAAAAAATCCCCTTCCTCTTTACTTAGCATATAATATGATCTTTCTAAAAGCATCACTCTATTCACCTTATGATGCCATTCTACTTCCCGTGGGAAATCTTTTGAGATTCATTTATAAATGATAACCAATCTTGCCGGAAACAAAATCTTTCTAATTAGTTTTCTACAACCACAGTATTTCAAAAGACCGGAGATGCCAAAAATAAATAGCATCGGTTAGATTGGAACCTCTATCTTAATTAATTTAGAAATAGATGCTGCTACTCCACTCCAGTATCTATGTAGCTTGGGACAACGCCACAAGTGGATGAGAACTGATTGATGTATACCACATTTCTGGCAATTATCGTTACTCCTTAACCCCATAACCTTTAAAAGCTTCGGTGTATAATAAAGTCTATGATTGATCATAAAACAAATAATTCAGTGATCGTGATTTAATGATGCTTCTCCGATATGTTTAGAAGCTAACCCTGAATTGATCCTAATCCCAAGAACCTTATCCTATTTTCTTTGTGATTTTAATATGATTTCCTTAATCTCCTAACAAAAGTACTTTCTTACTTTTTAAACTTTTTTCTAATGATTAAAAAGGTGTAAGAACAAACCGTGATTTATATTTAATGGCCAAAAAGGCGCGATTTTTTTGAAAATATCTAAACAGATCATTATCAGGGACCTTGTACAGTCTCTGCAGTTGCGTAAAAGTTTTTAGTTGTGCATTATTAAATAAATGTGATATCCTTGTGATGTGACGCTTTTTCTAAAACAAAGAGTCCGGGAGGCCGTCAAACTCACCAATATTCCTATTGTCCCATAGAGAAGTGACTTCAATAGAGGTATTCATTTTTTCAATGAGTTTGACAGCATCCCAGACCCACTGATGGTTATCATAAATAGGCCCAAGTCCCAAATCAGGGGAATTCAGAATCCCGGCTTCAAGGGCTTCAAATATATTAGACCATTTGTCCTCTAGTGTTTTCAACAAAAATCTATTAGTCACCAGGCCCTCCCAGTCCTGGAACTGTTGGAACGGAGAAGTTAAAAAGTACTTCCTCCAATCAGGAAGGGGAAAGCCCCCTTTGGTTACCGATATGGTAAGAACAGAGTATTTCATGCCCGTTCCAAATGAGGTAATTAGAGATAGCTTCTAGAGTTTTAAAAAAAAATTCCAGTAACCAGATCGGACAGTTGGAGAATTTTTTTTATATTTTAGGTAAAAAAATCATTTTGATCAGTGCAATTTTTGCAGCTCTAGTCAAAGGTATCTTATTCCATGCTTTAACTTTCCCCCTCAAAAATGCAAACAGAGGAACTATATTCAGCGTAATTTTTACGCCAAAATATTCAAACCCCTCAACAGAGTTCAAGGGGGAAATCTGATTTGGGTTAACCTCGGCCGAGATATTTAACAAATTAGATTTTTTAAAATTAATTTGAAGGCCAGCCTAGTCACCAAACTCTTGTTATAACTGAATTACTTGGTCAACCGAAGATACATCCCCTATACATCCCCTATAAACAGAAGAACATCGTCTGCGTATAACGAGATTTTATCAAGCTTATTACCTATTTGAAAACCCACTATATTCTCAGAGGTTCTTATCTTCATTGCGAAAACCTCAATTACTAAAGTAAATAAGAGAGGGGATAGAGGACAACCCTGCCACATTCCCTTTTCTAAGCTAAAGTAAGCTGATATCTGATCATTGATGCCTACTCTCGCCTGTGGTTGCCTATACAGTAATTTAATCCAATTTATAAAAAAATTTCCGATACCAAAACAACCCAAAGTCCTAAAAAGAAAACACGTAGCAAAGTGTGGAAGACCACCTATCACACAGTATTGTAGACAGATCACATTGGTGTACACCACCCGGTGTAAGAGGTATGTGTGAGTGACCCCCAAACTCACATACCTAGGCCATGTATAATTAGGATATAGTAATTATGGTTGTATCAGAAGTGTTCATACGAAGAACACATGCGTTGTTATGCTAACAAAGCAGTGGTTAAAATATGGAGTGGCGGTAGCGCAGGATAGGGCAATGGTAGCCTGCTGCACCACCATGTAGCTGTACTGCGGTATAATGTGAACAGGAGTCTACAAGCTGCGCCCTATAGCTGTGTGTCTAATGTGCCAAGGCAAGAGCGCAAGTCGCAGCCCAGGGCTGCACTGCTATGGTATGCTGTAAACCGTGATAATATTGTTGTGGTGTAACGAGCTGTTTGGCAAGCAACAATTTATTATGAACAAACAGTGGTTACAATATGAAGTAACGTCAGCATGTATTTAGGATGCACAGGTTGGATTAGTAAGAACCACTCGTGCCTGTAGTCTCCTGCAGGGCATGACAATGCTGTCAGTCATTGTGAGTATCCCAACGCACCTCCGTGCGTGTCTGCCGCAATGTGTGTGAATGGTCAGCAGACAGCTACACTCTCACGCCGCTGTCCCTGTGTATCAGAGCAGCAGCGTGGAGATCAGCTGTGGTTCCCTAACTGTGCACGCGCCCAGTTGTCAGAAGTCAGCGCCTGACTTCTGACTTCTAACCTCTGACCTCTGCCGTCTGCGCAGCTCAATAAAAATGAAAGGAGCGCTGGTCACACATGCGCACAAGCGCGACCGGCGCTCCATTCATTTCTACGGAGCTGCGGACACAGACCCCGGAAGTCCGAGAAAGGGGAAAGGGGGGGGGGGGTGTATACCGCTGCAAGAACACAGGTTACTCCATCAAAACATCCATAAAGGATGATATACCATCCTTCTGTATCGATAAGGGTGTAATAAGTCTCAGCGTCTACTTTCCTATGTATTCATTTGGAAACTCCCCTGGAAAAAGACGTGTATACCAAATGGTAAGACTGGGCTATCCAGCCTCTCTGAAAACTGCTAATTTTATCTTTGACCAAATGAGTCTCCTGAAGACATATAATGGCGGAAAGGGAATTCCTAATTTAATTAAATATAGCGTACCTCTTTAGTCTTGCAGCAGCCCCCCTAATGTTCCATGACACTATTTTCAGAATGGTTCTTCTTTATAAATGGCCAACAAAGGGAAAAAAAGAAAGATACTCTCTCTGTGATAGTTCCTTCGTGGGAGATTTTTAATTTTGCTAGAGATATAAGCAAATATTGAATATTTGCCTTAAACAATCTCCTTTTGGCCTCAAGAAAGCTCAGCCTGAGCTTATTTGGTGCCATAGAAAAGTCAGGATAGATAGATGTCCGGGCCTCATTAAAAAAAAAATCTGCTGATCTAGATTTGACCGGGATCCGGATGGCTCGTTCTACACAAAATTTTTTAGAAAGGGACTCTCTGTTCCAGAATCCATTCCTGCATACATTTTTCACAGTAGTTGTTTTCCACCCTTTCGGGGAATCCCACAAAATTCAGGTTGTATCTCCTAGCTCTATCCTCCATATGGGTAAGCTTATTTTATATGAGTTTGATATCTTTTTTAAGTTCCATAACCTCCGCTGATAGTACGGCCATACTGTCCTCCAGAATGGAAATTCTGCCCTCAGCCTCATCAATTCTATTGCGAATTACCGACACATCAGACTTTATAGATGACATATCGAGTTTTATACCATCTGAACATGCAAGCCCATAACTTTATTACTTCGTATCGCCTGTAGTAGCAGAGGGTTATCCAACATGTCACGGTCTGTGGGTATGTGGACCCACTCAGCCGTACCACCTTGGCAGTATAGCAGCTGGCCAACAGTATACCAAGTCAAAGTGTATAGTTTGGATAAGGGTACCTGTGGTAACTTCAGACAGTAGCGAAGACAGGCTCGGATGGGACCTTGGCAGCAGGCAGACACCAGACGTAGTGAGTGTAACAAGGAAGGCGTAGCACACAGCACAATACGACCCCAACTCTAAACGGCACTGGAAAAAGATAGCACGGGATACAGGTAGCAGGAACGGGAACACTGGGAACTGGAAAAGACTTAAGGGACCATTTGCAAAGACGAACATAGGTAGGACCCTTCTTATAGTTCAGGGTGATCATGGGCTGATTTGGTACACAACAGAGTGACACAACAGAGTGAAGTGGAAGTGAGCCCCGGTATCTCCTGAGGAGGAGACACGGGCCAGCACTCACGGATCCATGGCTTGTACCCGCCAGGAGGTGAGTAATCCTGACGGTCCGTGGTCATGGGTGTTACACAACCCTTGGGGTTCAGTTTGAGACCCTGGATTGGTATCTGAGGTGTCCACAATAATAGGTAAGACTACTTCTTCTCTTAAAGAGTGTACCTTTATCTCCTTGCTTAGGTGTTAAAGCAGGCAGGCAAAGTTTTATTTGTTCTTATGCCAGATGACAGCGGGGAGCTAAGAAATGTATCCATGGAGGATCTCAGGAGCCATAGAGGAACTCAGCAGCCATAGAGGAACACAGCAGCGATGGAAGAACTCAGCAGCCATAGAGGAATTCAGCAGCAGTGGAGGAACTCTGCAGCAATGTAGGAACTCTGCAGTAATGTTGGAACTCAGCAGCAATAAAGTAACTCGGAAGCAGTGGAGGAACTTAGCAGCAGTGGAGGAACTCAACAACAATGTAGGAACTCTGCAGCAGCGGA
The DNA here is from genome assembly GCF_050947455.1 of Rhinoderma darwinii. NCBI lineage: Eukaryota > Metazoa > Chordata > Amphibia > Anura > Rhinodermatidae > Rhinoderma > Rhinoderma darwinii. Next base: position 288,238,084 of record NC_134687.1, on the reverse strand, counting down.
CGAACTCAGCAACAACAAAGGAACTCAGCAACAACGGAGAAACTCTGCAGCATTGGAGGGACTCCACAGCAAATGAAAGAAACCAGCAGCAATGGAGGCACTCTGCAGCACACTATTGCTGCAGAGTACCTCTATTGCTGCAAAGGAGCTCAGCAGCAATGAAGGAGCACAGCAGCAATAGAGGAGCTCAACAGCAATGGAGGAATCCTACCGCGCTGGAGGAGTTTAGCAGCAATGGAGGCACACAATGAGTGATGAGTGAATGCACTACAATGGGATTAGCATAAGAAACACCTAGGAATCTTAAGCAAAACACAGCAGTTAATAAGGAAGCAGGTAGATTACCAGTAGTGTCCCACTTGGCATACACTTCCAGCATACTCCTCCAGCCCCATCAAACAGCCCCCAGAGTCCCACAACAATCTTGCTTGTGCATACTGAGTGCTGCCAAACCGCACCGCATACCTGCAGCAAACACCATGCTCTGAACAGGTGAGGAAGGGGGAGACGAGAAAGCGAGCTCATGGAACACACCCGCTCACATGATCACCCAGAAGCCCCCTATAGTAGCATTTTGACCCCACAGTTGTTTTGTAGAATTTAGTGGAATTAGTCTGTGAAGATGAAAATCTACTTTTTTTCTGAAAAAAGCATAGATTTTTTTAATTTTTACAATGAATAAAGGGAAAAAAACCACCCCAACATTTGTAAAGCAATTTCTCCTGATTACAGCAATACCCCATATGTGGTAATAAACTGCTGTTTGGATCCACAGCAGGGCTCAGAATGGAAGGAGCACCATTTGGATTTTGGAGCGCAGATTTTGCTGGAATGGTTTTCGGTGCCATGTCGTGTTTGAAACGCCCTGGAGGGGCCAAAGCAGTGGAAATCCCCAAAATGTGACCCCATTTTGGAAACTACATCCCTCAAGGAATTTTTCTAGATGTATAGTTAGCATTTTGACCACACAGGTTTTTTGCAGATTTTCGTGGAATTAATCTGTGAAGATGAAAAATCGAAAAAAAATTCTGAAAAAAATGCAGTTTTTAATTTTTACAAGGAATAAAGGAGAAAAAGCACCCTAACATTTGTAAAGCAATTTCTCCCAATTACGGCAATACCCCATATGTGGTAATAAACTGTTGTTTGGACCCACGGCAGGGCTCAGAAGTGAAGGAGCGCCATTTGGAGCACAGATTTTGCTGAAATGGATTTCGGGTGATATGTCGCATTTGCAGAGCTACTGAGGTACCAGCACAGTGGAAACCCCTAAGAAGTGACCTCAGTTTGGAAAATGCACCCCTCAAATAATTTAGTTATGGGTGTGATCACTTTTATGACCCCATAGTTTTTTTTTTCTGAATTTAGTGGAACTCTGGCATGAAAAAGTAAAATGTTAAATGCGTAATTTTTAGGACAGATTTTTCAGACACACAGCATGTAAGTGAAGGAACACCTCAACATTTATTGGGCTATTTCTTCTGAGTTCAGAAATACCCCCAAAGTGGTCCAAATATGTTGTCTGGACACAGCAGCCCCTGGAAGTGAATAAGCACCACAAGGATTTTGGGGCCTTATTTTTACTTGGATGAATTTTGGCCACAAGCACAGGCCTAAAAAACGTATACATAGATTATTATATAGATTATACACATTTGTTATAGTATTAGGTATTCATCTAGGGCAGGGGTCTCAAACTCGGCAGGGTAAGTGGACCGCACATAGAAAAAATGGGAAGTTGAAGGGCCGCATTACTTTCAAATTTGATACAAAGCCCTCCGTGGATGCTGCCGCAATGCCCTCCGTGGCTGCTGCCACAGCGCCCTCCGTGGATGCTGCCGCAGTGCCCTCCATGGATGCTGCCGCAGTGACCTCCGTGGATGCTGCCGCAGAGCCCTCCGCGGATGCTGACGCAGTGCCCTCCGCGGATGCTGCCGCAGAGCCCTCCGCGGATGCTGCCGCAGAGCCCTCCGCGGATGCTGCCGCAGTGCCCTACGTGGATGTCAGGGGCTTGCCCAGAGCTGGAGTCCCGGAGCAGAGCCGCTTCTAGCACTCTTCCTGGGATTCCAGCACTGCTCCTAACATTACTGTCCATATATGGACAGAGATGTCAGGGGCAACTTCACAGCTGGAGTACCGGGCAGAGCGCTAGTAGGTTCTTCCTGGGACTACAGCTGTGGTCCTGACATCACTGGGACTCCTGCTCTGGGGAAGCCCATGACATCATTGTCGATGTATGGACATTGATGTCAGGGTATTCCACAGAGTCCCGGAGCAGAGCCTATACTAGCGCTCTTCCCGGGACTCCACTCTGCGGAAGACCCTGACACACTGTCCATATAAGGACAGCGATGTCAGGGAATTCCACAGTCCCGGAGCAGGTCCTGTACTAGCGCTCTGCTCGGGACTCCGCTCTGGGGAAGACCCTGACACACTGTCCATATATGGACAGCGATGTCAGGGAATTCCACATAGTCTCGGAGCAGAGCCTGTACTAGCGCTCTGCACGGGACTCCGCTCTGGGGAAGCCACAAACATCGCTGTTCATATGTGGACAGTGATGTCAGGGAATTCCAGAGTCTCGGAGCAGAGCCTGTACTAGCGCTCTGCTCAGGACTCCGCTCTGGGGAAGACCCTGACACACTGTCCATATATGGACAGTGATGTCAGGGAATTCCACATAGTCTCGGAGCAGAGCCTGTACTAGCGCTTTTTCACGGGACTCTGCTCTGGGGAAGCCCCAGACATCGCTGTTCATATGTGGACAGTGATGTCAGAGAATTCCAGAGTCTCGGAGCAGAGCCGATACCAGCGGCTCTGTGTCCCGCGGGCCACAGATTACAGCCCCAGGGGCCGCGTGCTTGAGACCCCTGATCTAGGAGTATAATGACGGTTTTTAGTTTTGTTATTCATTTTCATGAGTGTCCAATTTTAAAAATGGGTAAAAGACCAGAATATAAAAGGGAGCGGTGGGGGTTTAAAAGTATAAATTTTTTAATCCAGGGAGATGTGGAAGATAGAGTCCTGGTTTTGATGGACAGGTGTTGCACTGATATATGGTATCCTTACGGATACCCCTTTTTGCACAGACACGGCATTTTTGTGCCCTGCGTTTTTTTGGTGTGGCAATCGCCAGCAATGGATTTCTGCTATTGGTCTATTGCCGGTCACATGTGACATGGGGAAGGGGGGGGGACCATAGTAACTGTTCCCGGACTTAACTACAAGTCCCGGGAACGTTTATTAGGGTAGAAACAATGTGATCGGTGGATCTGTACAAATCCACCAATCACATCGATCGCCGGGATTGGACCGCTTTTACGTGTCTGGGGAGTGTAAGCTGTCGGGGGGGGGGGTATTTTTCATTCAAGCCTGGGTAAAACGCGCTGTGATTGGTGGGTTTGAACAGACCAAAATCAGCGGTCCATTGGCGGTCACATGGGACATGGGGCAGGGAGGGGGGAACATAGGAATCGTTCCCGGACTTAAATATAAGTCACGAAAAAGTTGTTTTTTTAAAGTTTTACCGTAAAAACAATGTGATCTGTGAATCTGTACATATTCACCGATCACATAGATTGCCTGCATTGGACCACTTTTACGGGTCCGTTGCCGGTGACTGGGGAGTGTTGGCTGTCAGGGACAGCTGCACTCCCAGTTCCGACTGTAACTCACAGTGTGCACTGGGAACCACGCAGTAAGGGTATGTTCACACGCAGTGACAAAAAACGTCTGATTTTCAGATGTTTTTGTAGCAACTCGCGTTTTTTGCAGCGTATTTTACGGCCGTTATTGGAGCTGTTTTTCAATGGAGTCAATGAAAAACGGCTCCAAAAACTTCTCAAGAAGTGACATGCACTTCTTTTACACGGGCGTCTTTTTACGCGCCGTATTTTGACAGCGACGCGTAAAATTACACCTCGTGGGAACAGAACACCATAAATCCCAATTCAAGCAATGGGCAGAAGTTTGTAAACCTGAATTACGTCTGAAAACACTGCGTGTGAACATACCCTAACAGTACGTCCTGGTGCGCAAGGACACTTCCCACCAGGATGTACAGTTGCATCCCGGTGCGCCTAGGGGTTAATGCCTACAATAAAGATTTGGAGCTTTTACTCTACAAGGGACTGTTTGAGAATGTATAGTATGGTACATTGAGGTATAAAACCTATAAGATAAAAAAAAATCTGTGAACATAAAAAGTTGCAATTATAAGAAAAGACTAAACCATTTGTTTTGCTCTTCTTGCAGTATTATGCTGCTTTAACCTATTATACATAATTATTCTAAAAAATTCATTATTACAGAAATCGTCTCAAAATGCATTCAGAAAGATATCCATTCACATTCACGTAATGTTCTAAAGTGTTTGTGAAGGTACATTCTAGGAATGCAGGCGTTGTCCCTTCCTGTGTTCCCTATCTATCCGCTGCAGTATCTAACTTAGTTTATGATCAGCACAGAAAGAGTCAAATCTCTCTCTTATTACAGGAAGTTTACAGTAAAAGGGCAATAATATTGTTTCCAAGCATGTACAGTGAAGGAAATAAGTATTTGATCCCTTGCTGATTTTGTAAGTTTGCCCACTGTCAAAGTCATGAACAGTCTAGAATTTTTAGGCTAGTTTAATTTTACCAGTGAGAGATAGATTATATATAAAAAAAAAAAAAAATCACATAGTCAAAATTATATATATTTATTTGCATTGTGCACAGAGAAATAAGTATTTGATCCCCTACCAACCATTAAGAGTTCAGCCTCCTCCAGACCAGTTACACGCTCCAAATCAACTTGGTGCCTGCATTAAAGACAGCTGTCTTAAATGGTCACCTGTATAAAAGACTCCTGTCCACAGACTCAATTAATCAGTCTGACTCTAACCTCTACATCATGGGCAAGACCAAAGAGCTTTCTAAGGATGTCAGGGACAAGATCATAGACCTGCACAAGGCTGGAATGGGCTACAAAACCATAAGTAAGACGCTGGGTGAGAAGGAGACAACTGTTGGTGCAATAGTAAGAAAATGGAAGACATACAAAATGACTGCCAATCGACATAGATCTGGGGCTCCATGCAAAATCTCACCTCGTGGGGTATTCTTGATCCTGAGGAAGGTGAGAGCTCAGCCGAAAACTACACGGGGGGAACTTGTTAATGATCTCAAGGCAGCTGGGACCACAGTCACCAAGAAAACCATTGGTAACACATTATGCCGTAATGGATTTAAATCCTGCAGTGCCCGCAAGGTCCCCCTGCTCAAGAAGGCACATGTACATCTGGATGATTCTGAGAGTGATTGGGAGAAGGTGCTGTGGTCAGATGAGACTAAAATTGAGCTCTTTAGCATTAACTCAACTCGCCGTGTTTGGAGGAAGAGAAATGCTGCCTATGACCCAAAGAACACCATCCCCACTGTCAAGCATGGAGGTGGAAACATTATGTTTTGGGGGTGTTTCTCTGCTAAGGGCACAGGACTACTTCACCGCATCAATGGGAGAATGGATGGAGCCATGTACCGTCAAATCCTGAGTGACAACCTCCTTCCCTCCACCAGGACATTAAAAATGGCTCGTGGCTGGGTCTTCCTGCACGACAATGACCCGAAACATACAGCCAAGGCAACAAAGGAGTGGCTCAAAAAGAAGCACATTAAGGTCATGGAGTGGCCTAGCCAGTCTCCAGACCTTAATCCCATCGAAAACTTATGGAGGGAGCTGAAGATCCGAGTTGCCAAGCGACAGCCTCGAAATCTTAATGATTTACAGATGATCTGCAAAGAGGAGTGGGCCAAAATTCCATCTAACATGTGTGCAAACCTCATCATCAACTACAAAAAACGTCTGACTGCTGTGCTTGCCAACAAGGGTTTTGCCACCAAGTATTAAGTCTTGGTTGCCAAAGGGATCAAATAATTATTTCTCTGTGCACAATGCAAATAAATATATATAATTTTGACAATGTGATTTTCTGTTTTGTTTTTTTATATAATCTATCTCTCACTGGTAAAATTAACCTAGCCTAAAAATTGTAGACTGTTCATGTCTTTGACAGTGGGCAAACTTACAAAATCAGCAAGGGATCAAATACTTATTTTCTTCACTGTATATATATGGCCTGTGTGTGCCTAGTTATTAGAGTGTGTTATCTGTGCTATTACATAGGACTGCAGATAACATCCACTACATTATTTGTACTCAGAGAGCTATCACTGTGTGTTATTTGTGGTATTACATAGGACTGCATGTAACATCTACATTATTGGTGCTCAGCGAGTTATCACTATGTCTTGTCTATGGTGTTACATAGGACTGTAGGTAACATGTACTACGTTATCTGCACTGTGTATATATGTGTCCGTGTGGGTATATATGGGTCTGTATGTGAATGTGTCTTTGTGCTTGTATATATGTGCCTTTTATGTATTTGTATATGTTCCTGTCTGTGTATTTTTGTGCCTGTGTGTGTGTGTGTGTGTGTGTGTGTGTGTGTGTGTGTGTATGTGTGTCTGTATGTCTATATATTTACCTTTATGTATGTATGTCTATATTCCAGAATGTTTGTATAAATATTTGCCTGTTTGTCTAAATATGTGCCTTTATGTATGTACAGTATATATGTACCAGTATGTACGGATCTATATATGTGGTTAATTTTTGGTTTGTAGAGGGCAGCCATAGTCCCGCACAGGGCGCCATCCAACCTAAGGACGGCCCTGGACAGATGGATACGAACAGGCTATGAACGGGCCGAGAACTCAAGAAGAATGGATCTACTATCCTCCACGAAACACAAAAAGAGAGATAGTCAGGTACATTAAATCTCCAACTACAACTCCAGATGGCAGGAAATATCAAATGCATTAAGAAAATCCTGGGACATATCCACATGTGATCCTACTCTACACAAGTACTTACCGAACAGGCGCTATATCACATATCATAGAGCAAAAGACTTAAGGGATACTTTGGTGACGAGCAGTAGCGTAGCTAGCGGGGGGGTCAGCTAGTGCATGCTTGTAACGCTGCCCGGCAGGAACAGAGGATGCCTGACTGCGTGTGAGGAGCAGTAGCATAGGTAGTGGAAGGGGGGGGGGTGTCTCTGGGCCCACTAAGACGGTGGGGTCCACTCACTGAGATTAGACTGCCCATCATCCCTGTATATAACCCCCATCACTCCTGTATATACCAGCCTGGCTTGTATATACAGGGTTGATGGAGGTTATATAAAGGGATGATGGTTGATATATACAGGGATGATGGGGGTTATATATGTGGATGATAGCTGCAGCAGCCATCATCCATGTATATAACCCCCATCATCTCTGTACACAACCCCCTAATATCCCAGTATATACCAGCCATCATCCCTGTATATAACCTCCATCATCACTGTATATAATCCCCATCATACCTGTATATACCAGCCTGGCTGGTATATACAGGGATGATGAAGGTTATATACAGGAATGATGGCTGGTATATACGGGGATGATGGTTGATATATACAGGGATGATGGTGGTTTTATACGGGGATGATAGCTGGAGCAGCCATCATCCATGTATATAACCCAATCATCTCTGTACACAACCCCCTATGATCCCTGTATATACCAGCCATCATCCCTGTATATAACTATATAACTCCCATCATCACTGTACACAACCCCCTATCATCCCTGTATATAACTGTATATAACCCCCATCATCACTGTACACAACCCCCTATCATCCCTGTATATACAAGCCATCATCCCTGTATATAACCCCCATTATCACTGTATATAACACCATCATACCTGTATATACCAGCCTGACTGTTATATACAGGGATGATGGAGGTTATATACAGGAATGACGGTTGATATATACAGGGATGATGGTTGATATATACAGGGATGATGGAGGTTATATACAGGAATGATGGCTGGTATATACAGGAATGATGGACATCATATACAGGAATAATGACTGGTATATACAGGAATGATGGATGTCATATACAGGAATGATGATAGGTATATACAGGGATGATACACGTTATATACAGGGATGATGGCTAGTATAAACAAGGATGATGGCTGGTATATACAGGGATGAAACACGTTATATACAGGGATGATGAAGGTTATATACAGAGATGATGGAGGTTATATACAGGGATGATGGAGGTCATATACAGGGATGATGGGGTTCACATACAGGGATGATGAAGGTAAGGTTATATACTCTTGCATTTACTTTCAGAGAGGTCAGCAACATTTTCTAATGCAAACTCCTCAGATGTCAGAGTAGAGATTTAAGGCTATGTGCACCTTTTGAAAGCAATTTAAAAGAAATAAATAAAATTTTAAAAAAATAAAAAAAAATTAATATATATATATATATATATATATATATAGATCAGTGTGTTTGTTGCAACTTTCTAATTAGCTTTTATAACAAAACAATTTGTACTCTTTGAGATACAGCTGTTCTGTCCTGTATACAGAGCAGCTCTATCTAGCGCTGAGACCTGAATCCGTCATGTACACGGGACTGACAGGTTCAGTGACAGCGGGTCCTGCATGTCTCTGACACGCTGGATCCACCTGTAATCGATCACATATAAGTTATGAACTTAGATGTGATCGTCAACAGCTCGATCCTTCGTGTCACGCAGAACCTGCTGTCACTGTACCCGTCAGTCCCTCTGACCTAACGGTCTCAGGTCTTAGAGCTAGATACAGCTGCTCTGTATACAGAATACAAAGCACATGCATCTCAAAAAGTAAAAATAATTTTTAATAAAAACTAATTAGAAAGTTGCACCAAACACTCAGACATTTTTTGTAAAGTTTTTTAAAATAAAAAACAACCTTTCAAAGGTGTACATAGCCTTTAAACTTACGTAAAAGGAGGTAGAAGGCGAAAGAAAGGAGGGGATAGAAAGTGCAATTGTAGGGGGAGAGTGGGGAACAGGGGGAGATACTTTTCTATAACAGAGTTTCTGAACTTTTTTCCTAGAAAGAGCCTGGCCTGAAAGAAGTATTTGAAAATGGATAAAAAAAAATACAAATCAGCTGCGCTCAAACGCAAAGAAAAGGATCAAAAGAAAAAGTTACATCTTGTGCCCCTTTGACAAGTTTTTTGTTGTTAGCCAACCTACTACATCAACTGAGAAAAGTTATGATGTTGTGGTTTTCAAAATCAACCCAGCAGTAGCCTGGCAATAGCTATCCAAGAAGGCACTACTAGCAGCATAGTGCAGGGCAATTCCCCCACCAACATCCAGTTTCCCACAGAGAAGGATCAACAAGAACATGTTAGCTGGACCTTCGATGATGACATATCTGTATTAAGTGATCCTATTGGAATTGTTAGCTTAAGCTTACCTAGCGATCCTATTAGGCAAGCTGACGAGCTTGATGCCAATCCAGGGCATAGCAGCGCCACCACTGGCCTTGACAGCATATTCAAATTAAGCACTGAAGAGCATTACGCCACCGATCCATTTCTCTTCAAAAATCAGACTCTTGCTACTGACATAATTAGAGTTCTACTTGAACATGGCTCATGTCAGCCAGGATTGAATGATGGCTATGACAATTGTCCTTATGACATAGAAAAAAAGACGATTCAGACCGTCTTGGTACACTAGCAAAGTGGGAAACTCATGCACAGTTACACGACAGTGGTTCATTTCCTCCCCTTAAACCCACCGGCTCTATTGCTTCTGCTGTTGGCTATTTGGTAAGATAAATGAAAGAGTAAGGCTGGATTCACACGAGGTCATTACGTCCATAATTGACAGACGTATTTCGGCCGCAAGTCCTGGACCGAACACAGTGCAGGGAGCCGGGCTCCTAGCATCATTCTTATGTACGATGCTAGGAGTCCCTGCCTCGCTGCCGAAAAACTGTCCCGTACTGTAATCATTTTTTCAGTACAGGACAGTTGTACGGCAGCGAGGCAGGGACTCCTAGCATCGTACATAAGTATGATGCTAGGAGCCCGGCTCCCTTCACTGTGTTCGGTCCGGGACTTGCGGACGAAATACGTCCGTCAATCACGGACGTAATGACCTCGTGTGAATCCAGCCTTAGAGTCTGGGCAGACCCGTGCATAGGCTTCTCTAACTTTAACCCCTTCCCGACATTTGTCGTAAGTATACGTCATGGAAAACCAGTGATACCCGCAAAATGTCGTATACTTACGACAAATGGATGGCACCGGCTCAGAAGCTGAGTTGGTGCCATCATCCCCGGATGTCAGTTGTATCTTACAGCTGACACCCTGCTGTAATGGAGGAGACCAGAGTTAGCTTCGATCCCCGCCCATAACCCCTTAAATGCAGCGGTCAACAGCGATCGCTGCATTTAAGGTGTTTGCAGCTCATCGACACCCCAGCAATGAAATCGCCAAGGTGTTGGTGGCTTCAATGGCAACCGGAGGCCTAATAGTGGCCTCCCGGTCTGCCTAGTATGGAAAACTTTCAGCCCCCGCCAAGTGGCGCGGCCTGAAAGTCTTCCATGGCCGCCGGCAAGATGGCGCCGGCTCAGGAGATGAGCCGGTGTCATCAGCAGTGGATGTTAGCTGACATCCACCTGTAACGGCAGGAACCGGAGCTAGTTCTGATCCCTGCCATTAACCCCTTAGGTGCAGCGATCGAACGTGATAGTGGCATCTTTGTGGTTGCTAGCAGATCAGCAGCTGTGCCCTGCAATCGCACTCCTGCTCTGCCATTACGGAAGCCGATTAGGCCCTGCCCGGAGGCGAAGCCTAATCGGCTTGCTGTCAGTGAATGACTGACAGATCTAATACATTGCACTACATAGGTAGTGCAACGTATTTAAAAATCTGACAGTTGGACCTTCAAGTCCCCTAGTGGGACTAAAGAACAGTGTAAAAAAAAAATGAATTCTTATTTTTTTTTTTTTAAATATAATAAAAGTATCAAGCAATAAAATAAAAATCACCCTTTTTCCCTTACAAGTCCTTTATTATTGGTATCGCCGCGACCATAACAGCCTAAGCTGTAAAAAATATTATGTTATTTATTCCAAGTGGTGAACGGCGTAAAAAAAAACTAAAAAAAATTTAAATAAAAAGTGATCAAAAAGTCGCATGTACCCACAAATGGTACCTATAAAAACTATAGCTTGTCTCGCAAAAAACGAGCTGTTATACAGCTCCGTCGACTAAAAAATTGTAAAGTTATGGTTCTCACAACATGGCAACAGAACAAATATATTCTTTTTACAAAAGTAATTTAGTAAAAAGTTGTAAAACATAAAAAAGTGCTATAAATTTGGTATCGCCGGAATCGTACTGACCCGCAGAACAAAGGTAACGTGTAATTTATAACGTTCAGAATCGCAAAACAAACTGATTTCTGCACTTGCAAGTGAAACTATGAGCACTATCATAGAGGATGTGAAAGCATCAAAGTTTTTCTTAGTAATTGTGGATTACACAATTGATATCTAAAGAATAGACCAGTTCTCCTTGTCATTAAGATATGTCACGAAAACAGGTAATAGCATTGAGCAATTTATTAAATTTGAAGTACTTCCAGATGGTTGTGCAGAGTCATTCTATAACGTATTAGTTCATGCACTCACCAAAGAACTTGGTCTTAATGTGAACTTAATGAGAGGGTAAGCCTATGATTGGGAACGGACAATGTCAGGTCACTTAATGGGGTTGCAAGCCAGGATGAAACGAAACTGCTCTGAAAAAGCATTTTATGTACATTATTGCGCACACAACCTCAATTTGATTCCGATAGATGCTGCATGTGCATTGTGCAGTGCTAAAATTTTCTTCGGTACCCTTGAAGGTCTGTAAACATATTTAACATCAAGCCTGCCTAGATATAAAATTCTTGAGGAAGAGCAGAAAAAAAACCTGGAGGGAACAGTATTGACACTAAAGAGGCTATCAGATACATGATGGTCTTCCAGGAAACAGGCAACTGATGCGGTAATCCAAAGCTTGCCCGCAATCCTTGCGTCTCTACGCCGAATCAAGATGCATAACGGCACCACCCCAAAAACTGCTGCCAAAGCAGATGGTCTGTTTATAAAAATAAGTAGTTATGAATTCAAGCTAATGCTAGTTTTTTTTAAGAATACACTCTTAAGAGAAACATATGTACTTTCAAACTACCTTCAAAAAGAATCAATGGACATTAATGGTGAGTTCACACAGAGTTTTTTGCAGGAGGAAAATCTGCTTCAAAATTCCGATTTTCCTCTGCCTGCACGCCGATTTTCGCTGCGCTTTTCGCAGCGTTTTTCGCCCCCGGCCATTGAGCACCGCGGGCATAAAACACCACGAAATACGCTTTCTCTGCCTCGCATTGATGTCAATGGGAGGTCAGAGGCGTAAATGCCCGAAGATAGGGCATGTCCCTTCTTTATCCCGTGAGATGGTTTTTCCACTCGCTGGAAAAAAATGCCTCCGCCTCCCATTGAAATCAATGGGAGGCATTTTCGGCCATTTTTTGGTGCGTTTTGGGGCAGCTGTACATCTAATTGACACATGCATGACACAAATCAGAGAGCTGCGATCAGATGAGGAATTTGTAACAATTGACAACACAGCCAAAGACTTGGCTACTATGTGCAAGGACACTACTGAATATCACGAAGGGAAAGTTCGTAAGAAGAAAAGATTTTGTGATGAAAGAGCTGAAGATGAGCAGATTAGGGATAGCCGCATTCACTACGGAAAATAAGTATTTTATTATATACTTGATGTATTCGTGGGTCAGTTTGAACACCGATTTTCAGACTTTAGAGAAACGGCTAAATAGTTCAGACCACTTAATAACAAACACTTTCAAAACCCAGATGTAGCCAGTATAGTGATTGAACTTGCCCGTTTCTACTCTGGTGATGTTTCCACAGAACCCGAGGTAGTGTTAAATGAGTTCCTTACTTTCCGTAAGCTATACAATGAGCTGTCCATTGAGAAAGAGCTAGTCACCCCTGACAAAATCTTATAATTTCTCATTGCCAATGCATGCATCAAGCCTTTCCAAACTTAAGTACACTTTACCATATTTAGCTCAATATTCCTGTTAGTAGTGCAAAAGCGGAGAGAAGTTTTAGCCGCCTGAACTTATTAAAACACATCTACGAGCATGCATGAACGAGGCCAGAATGTCCAATTTAACCTTACTAAGCATTGAGAGGGACATTGAAAGGTGGTTGGCAGATTTGCCAAAGTGAAGGAGAGAAAAATGGCACTGTAAGAAGTGATTTTTGGATTTATCTGTTTATCAGTTTGAAAAAATGGATCACATGATTATTTTTGAGTTTGAGCCAACATGGACATCGACTTGGTGAGTAAACATATTTTTTAAATGTATTTTCTATGAGTATATTAACCCCCTAAGGACACAGCCTGTTTTCGCCTTATGGACCAGGCCATTTTTTTCAAAACTGACATGTGTCACTTTATGTGGTAATAACTTCGGAATGCTTTCACCTATCCAAGCGATTCTGAGATTGTCTTCTCGTGACACATTGGACTTTAAGTTAATGGTAAAATTTGGTCGATACATTCCGTGTTTATTTGTAAAAAACACCAAAATGTAGACAAAATTTGTAAAAATTAGCATTTTTCGAAATTTAAATGCATCTGCTTGTAAGACAGATAGTAATACCACACAAAATATTTACTAGTTCAGATATCCAATATGTCTACTTTATGTCGTCATCGTTTTTTGAACATTCTTTTATTTTTCTAGGACGTTACAAGGCTTAGGCTGGGTTCACACGACCTATTTTCAGACGTAAACGAGGCGTATTATGCCTCGTTTTACGTCTGAAAATAGGCCTACAATACGTCGGCAAACATCTGCCCATTCATTTGAATGGGTTTGCCGACGTACTGTGCAGACGACCTGTAATTTACGCGTCGTCGTTTGACAGGTGTCAAACGACGATGCGTAAATTGACTGCCTCGGCAAAGAAGTGCAGGACACTTCTTTGCTACGTAATTTGAGCCGTTCTTCATTGAAGCCATATGAGGAGCAGCATTTACGTCTGAAACGACGCAGCTGTTTTCTCCTGAAAACAGTCTGTCTTTTCAGACGTAAAAGCCTCTCATCGTGTGCACATACCCTTTGAACTTTAGCAGCAATTCCTCACAATTTCAAGAAAATTTCAAAAGGCTATTTTTTTTATAGACAAGTTCAGTTCTAAAGTGACTTTGAGGGAACTATATATTAGAAACCCCCCATAAATCACCCCAATTTCAAAACCTAACCCCTCAAAGTATTAAAAACAGCTTTTAGAAAGTTTCTTAACCCCTTAGGTGTTTGACAGGAATTACAGCAAAGTGGAGGTGAAATTTACAAATTTCATTTTTTTTTTCATAAAATCAGTTTTACCAGAGAACCGCTACTCAATATTTATTGCCCAGGTTCTGTAGTTTTTAGAAATATCTCACATGTGGCTCTAGAGTGGTAATGGACTGAAACACAGGCCTCAGATGCAAAGGAGCACTTAGTGGATTTTGGGGCCTTCTTTTTATTAGAATAAATTTTAGGCACCATGTCAGGTCTGAAGAGGTCTTGTGGTGCCAAAACAGTAGAAATCCCCCAAAAGTGACCCCATTTAGGAAGCTACACCGCTCAAGGAACTTATCTAAGGGTATAGAACGCATTTTGACCCCACAGGTTTTTTGCAGAAATTGTTGGAAGTAGGCCGTGAAAATGAAAATCTACATTTTTTTCAATAAAATGTAGATTTAGCAAATTTTTTTTCATTTCCACAAGAACTAAAGCAGAAAAAGCACCCCAACATTTGTAGAGCAGTTTCTCCTGAGTAAAACAATATCCCATATGTGGTCATAAACGGCTGTTTGGACACACGACAGGGCTCAGAAGGGAAAGAGCGCCATTTGACTTTTGGAGCTCAAATTTAGCTGGAATGGTTTGCGGAGGCCATGTCGCATTTGCAAAGCCCCTGAGGGGACAAAACAGTGGAAACCCCCAAAAGTGACCCCATTTAGGAAACGACACCCCTCAAGGAACTTATCTAAGGGTATAGTTAGCATTTTTACCCCTCAGGTTTTTTGCAAAAATCATTGGAAGTAGGACGTGAAAATGAAAATCTACATTTTTTTTCAATAAAATGTAGATTTAGCTAATTTTTTTTAATTTCCACAAGAACTAAAGCAGAAAAAGCGCCCCAACATTTGTAGAGCTGTTTCTACCGAGTTAAACAATACCCCATATGTCATAAATGTCTGTTTGGACACATGGCAGGGCTCAGAAGGGAAAGAGCGCCATTTGACTTTTGGAGCTCAAATTTAGCTGGAGTTGTTTTTCGGAGGCCATGTCGCATTTGCAAAGCCCCTTAGGGGACAAAACTGTGGAAACCCCCAAAAGTGACCCCATTTAGGAAACTACACCCCTCAAGAAACTTATCTAAGAGTATAGTTCGAATTTTGACACCGCAAGTTTTTTGCAGAAATTATTGGAAGTAGGCCGTGGAAATGAAAATCTAAATTTTTTTCAATAAAATGTCGATTTAGCACATTTTTTTTCATTTCCACAAGAACTAAAGCAGAAAAAGCACCCCAACATTTGTAGAGCAGTTTCTCCTGAGTAAAAAAATAGCCTATATGTGGTCATAAACGGCTGTTTGGACACACGGCAGGGCTCGGAAGAGAAGAAGTGCTATTTGGCATTCAGATTTTGCTGGATTGGTTTGCGGTGCCATGTCGCCTTTGCAAAGCCCCTGAGGGACCAAAACAGTGGGAACACCCCAAAAGTGATCCCATTTAGGAAACTATACCCCTCAAGGTACTTATCTAAGCGTACAGTTAGCATTTTGACTCTACAGGTTTTTTTGTCTGAATTTATTTGAATTAGGCCGTATTTACTGGTATTTCAATATATAATGTGGGGGCATGGGTCATTTGTGAAGAGCAAATCAGAGTGTAATAAAAGGGTACATAAATAATAAAATTAATAATTCATAGATGTGTGGTAAGCCTTGAAGCAATCCTTTATGCACAGGCCAGGTTTTTCGGGGCAGGTGTTACACTGATAAGTGGTGTCCCTTCTTATGCCCCTTTTGCTACACACTCTGCACCTTCCTTTTTGGGGATTTTCCCTTCTTTGCAGTTTGGGGAATGTTAGAAGAATTTTCCATGCTTTATCAATACTGATTCAAGTTTTCATCCCAATAAGAGTTTTATTCCCACCGGTGAGGAGACTGAATGTCTGACTTCATTACATAAGCACAGGTTTATATACACATATCAATGCCTATTTCAATACAGACCAACTGAAAACCGTTTGTGGCTTTCCTGTCACATGAAATGTTTTACTTCAGAATGATATTAGGCCACGGTTGGACTTCCTCTGGAGATTGCATTCTTTATTAAGAAGTCCAACCGCCTCACACACTTAAAGGGAACCTGTCACCAGCATTTCACCTATTAAACCAGCAGTAACTGGTGGTAGTGGGTGAAAAAGAATTTCTATATAACCTATAATTGTCGTCTTAGTCGACTTCGTAGCTTTAGTATTCAGTTTTTTTAGTGTTCCCACACGTATGCAAATGAGCATAAAAGAGTCAAATCTTCATTAGAAAAGAGTCAAATCTTCGTTTGAAAAGAGTAAAATCTTCATTCCTCAAGTCTTTCCGAGTTTACACCGCCTCCTTACTTTTGATTGACAGCGCCTCGCCTTCCCCCAGCACAGAAAACCCTGTGCTTGGGCATTAATGTCCTTTTCTGGTGTGTGCGCTCAAAGGGAAACCGGATTATTACGATAAAAGGCGCAAAATGTTTGCAGACCGTTATTTACAGTTGGAGGAGGAGTTTGAAAGGGGATAACGGCAATGAACTTTTTATAGCAGCGGCCAGTGAGGGATAAGTAAAGTTCAATAGGTGAAATGCTGGTGACAGGTTCTCTTTAAGGACTATTACAGATCCCACAGGGTACCCAGTGAATGCATCCCCATGTATGCCCTTTGTTTCCAAATAATGAGATCTTTTGCCAGAGATTTGAATAAATTACAAATAAGTATGGATTTGACATGCTTTTGTTAAATATCGAATTTCTTCAGATTGAGATTGGGAATTTAACGGAGAAAACCAGGACGCTGAATGATCAATTGTTGACCAATATATCTGAGACTGATTATGCTGCCTTTAACCCCTTACCATGCAGCCATGAGCGCATTCTGCCGTGCATGCACATGTTTGTGATCGTGCGGGCACAGAAGCTGTGCCTGCACAATCACCACGGGAGCCCAACTGTTAATGACAGCCGAGCTCCCGCAGCAAAGGCCAGGATTGGAGAAACCTCCAATCCTGACTGTTTAACACCTTAAATGCCGCGGTCAATAGGCCAATCGGCGATGGGTTGCCATGGCAGCTGGGGCCTAACAAAGGCCTGTTGTTCAGGAGTAAATTCAAGAGGGGTGGTCGGAAGCACCATAGAGGCTCAAAGAGGCCCTGACAAGCAGATGGGCAAATCACCGTCCAGAAGGTAATAATAATTATCTATGTTGCGCCAATATATTCCGCAGCACTTTACAATTCAGAGGGAACATGCACAGACAATATCAGACATTACATAGTGACAAAACTAATTAACAATTCAAACAACGGGAGTTAGGACCCTGCTCACAAGAGTTTACAATCTATGAGGTAAGAAGGGAGACACAAAATGTAAAAAAGTGCTTGTTCAGTACAATGGTCCAGTCATCTTTTATACACATAAGTCACCAGCCAGTATCTGTGTATGACAGACAAGTGCATTAGGGTGCAAGGAGTGTGGGGGATCCTATTGAATGAACGGGTCAGGATCTGATGACTAATGTACAAGGGGGGGGCCAATGAAAGGAGTTAGATTAAGGAATATGATAGGTCTGTCTAAAAAAAAATTGTTTTAAGGGCACGCTTAAAATTGTGGATGTTGGGAATTAATCTGATTGTCCGGGGTAGCGCATTCCAGAGCACTGGTGCAGCACAGGAAAAATCTTGGAGATGGGTGTGGGAGGTTCAGATTATGGAAGATGTTAATCTAAGGTCGTTGGAAGATTATAGAGCATTTCTGAAGGAAATACGTGCATATTTGCAAATATGTAACCAGTGCATATTTTTGGGATATTAAAATGTCTGTATCTGCTGTAACAACTATGCATGATAAAAGAGTCTTTCAATTGCTGGACTATGATTTTTTTTGTGAAAAGTGACTTTGAGCCACCTCACACAAATAAAATGGTGGAAACGTATATAGAATTAGTAACAAAGAGGATATGTGGGTTAAAATATACCAATGACATTGTTATCAACCCTAACATGTGCCGCCAAGTTAAGAGGGCTTTGAAGGAATTAAGTGCATTAAAAGAGTTCACATTTAAACCGGCGGACAAAAGGGGGGCCATTGTTGTAATGGACTCCCCTAAATAACAACAAGAAATTGTGAGACAGTTAGGAGATGAACAGGTTTATTGAGGTCTGGATAGGTATCCTAAATGTGAAATGATACCTAAGCTAGAGGAGATATTGACATCAGCGAGAAATGGAGGCGTTATTGATGAAAAGCTAGAATAATTTTTGAGGGTAGAGTTATCGAGAACACCTGTGATATATGTCCTACCAAAAATCCATAAGGATCTGTCTAATTTTCCTGGTAGACCTATAACTACTTTCTACTTGATGACGACTGCTATGTGCACCGTAGGATGACAGCTATTGGGTCCAATGTGGCCCCAACTTATGCCAACATGTACATGGCTGTCCTCGAGGAAGAGTTTGTTTATCGTTAACTCTACATGGTATACATTTGAAGCTGGTGAAGATATATAGATGACATATTTGTCATCTGGCAAGGCACAGAGACCCAGTTAAGGAGCAGCTTAAGTTCACCATTGTTCAGTCTATTTCCGAGTAACAGTCCTCAGATACATCTGTTTATGTGAAGGACAAAAAACTACATACTGATCTATATACGAAATAATTTACTCCATTTTAAAGTAGTCATCCATGCCCCATGGTAGAGTCTCTTCCATGGAGCCAACTATTACGAGTATGTAGAATTACAAGTGAGGATGTGAATTTTACGAAAAATGCTGCATTAATATGTAATAGACTTTTGTATCAGGGTTACCCAGAAAAACTCCTTAAGAAATTTAAAGATACAATTAGTTCTGTCACTAGGAAGGATACCTTCTCAATAGAGATAAACCTACTACGCCCAAGAGAATGCCTTTTGTGTCAAACTACAATTCCTTTAGTGGTAAAATTGATCAGATCATACGTAGTGAATGGTGCCTGCTTATGCGCGCCTTGGAGAAAAAACTGTTGAATTTAGTAGTCCACCTGTCATGGCATACAGGAGGAATAAGAATATAAAATATAGTTTGATGGGGCGTGGCCACGCACTGATGTGAGCAGTCGCACAGAGTCTTAGCTCCGTGTGGCGATCCTTGTAATTCATCCTGCGGTGGAAGTATCAATGCCAAAATTCCCTACAACCTAAGAAAAAAGGGCAGGAGACCCACTAGGAACACTATGGGAACTTCTAATACATTAGCTGCGGCCAAAAAACTTAAGGAGTTTGCAAGAAACTCCGGACAAGATGGCACCGGGGACGAATCTTCCTCGCCTGCACATGCACACCCTGAGAAGCCTGCTATACTTACCTCTGCAGAGAAAACTTCCACTCCGGAGCAGATGAAGAAGCAGGTTTCAGAGACGCTTTTGGCAGCAATCCTGGAGACTCGGACATCAGTCACCACTAAAGTCGAGGAGGTGAAAGTGGATGTCGGTTTACTGTGCCAGGACCTTCATAACCTGAGAGACCGGGTTACCCAAGCCGAGACTAGAATCTCTACCTTGGAAGATTGTATCGTTTGCGGAGGAATAACTTGCGGATTATATGCCTCCCTGAAAGGGTGGAAGGCCTTCTGCCAGATGAATATATTGAAAAATGGAGGAGAGGCTGGTTTCTGGACACTACATTCTCTCAGGCTTTTGCTGTTGAAAGAGCGCACAGAGTTCCCGCCAAACCTCCACCACCTGGCGCAAACCCGTAGCCATGGCACACTGGCACGCCTGTTGAATTGTAAAGACCGGGACATGGTACTGCGAGCGGCTCAACGTAAAGGAGAGATCAAGTTTGAGAACACTACAGTCTCCATTTTTCCCAATTTCACTCCAGAGTTACAATCCCAGAGGGCTTCATATATTCACATCAAGAGACGCCTACGTGAGCGACAGATACCGTATTCCATGGCGTACCCTGCACATTTGGGAGTGATTAATGGAGAAAGATCTGTATTTTTTACTATCCCGGAGGTGGCTGATGAGTGGCTCTCCAGAATCGGAAGATCTCCTCGCCGCTGACTTATCGTACCTGTTCGTGGGATGGTGGTTGTGAGTTTTGAGAGTTCACTCTTGGACATTTACTTGTGGTTCTCTTGAACTAGTTACCAGTTATCCCTTCAATATATGATGTGAAGATGTGAAGATTTGCAGCACAAAGTATATCCTTTTTTCCTTATCTTTGAGTGAATATCTATATCTCATGATCCTTGTAGCTTATGTGTTCTTCATATATTATGTGGGGCCTGCAGGTGCATAGTTTGGGGCTTCCTCCATTTTGATCTATGCAGGGTTTATAAGCCTTGGGAGACAGTTGTCTGGTTTTTATGCCCCCCTCCCTCCTATAGATATGTGTATGGGGTCATAATCTCCTTTTCTGCTTTGCTATTGCTAGATACAGGAGGATGCTACTGGGGTGTGATATAATCTTTCTTGATTCCACGGTGTTCAATCCTTTTAATTTGGTTCTATCAGCCACGTATGCTTCTGAAGCTCCTGTTGAGCCCCGATGTTTACTGTTACTGTTTAACCCCTTCAAGACCCAGCCTGTTTTGGCCTTCAGGACCCAGCCAATTTTTTTCAAATCTGACGTGTTACTTTATGTGGTAATAACGTTGGAATGCTTTTACCTATCCAAGCGATTCTGAGATTGTTTTCTCGTGACATGTTGTACTTTATGTTAGTGAAAAAATTTTGTCGATAATTTTGGTATTTATTTCTGAAAAACACCACAATTTAGAAAAAAATTGCAAAAATTTGCATTTTTCTAAATTTAAACGTATCTGCTTGTAAAACAGATAGTAATACCACACAAAATAGTTACTAGTTAACATTTACCATATGTCTACTTTATGTTTGCATCGTTTTTTGAACATCCTTTTATTCTTCTAGGACGTTACAAGGCTTAGAACTTTAGCAGCAATTTCTCATATTTTCAAGAAAATTTCAAAAGGCTATTTTTTCAGGGACCAGTTCAGTTCTGAGGTGGCTTTGAGGGCCTTATATATTAGAAAATCGCCAGAAGTCACCCCATTTTGAAAACTGCACCCCTCGAGGTATTCGAATCAGCATTCACAAAGTGTTTTAACCGTTTAGGCATTTCACAGGAATTAAAGCAAAGTAGAGGTGAAATTTACAAATTAAATTTTTTTTGCCGAAATTCATTCCTAATACATTTTTTTTTTGTAACACAGAAGGTTTTACCAGAGAAATGCAACTCAATATTTTATTGCCCAGATTCTGCAGTTTTTAGAAATATCCCACATGTGGCCTTAGTGTGATAATGGACAGAAGCACCAGCCTCAGAAGCAAAGGAGCACCTAGTGGATTTTGGGCCTCCTTTTTTTTAGAATATATTTTAGGCACCTTATCAGGTTTGAAGAGGTCTTGTGGTGCCAAAACAGTGGAAACACCCCAAAAGTTACCCCATTTTGGAAACTACACCCCTCAAGGAATTTATCTAGGTGTATAGTTAGCATTTTGACCGCACAGGTTTTTCGCTAAATTTATCAGAATTAGTCTGTAAAAATGAAAATCTACTTTTTTCTGAAAAATCATAGAATTTTTAATATTTACAAGAGATAATATAGAAAATGCACACCAACATATGTAAAGCAATGTCTCCCGATTACGGCAATATCCCATATGTGGTAATAAACTGCTGATTGGACCCACAGCAAGGCTCAGAAGGGAAGGTGCGCCATTTGGATTTTGGAGCACGGATTTTGCTGGATTGGTTTTCGGTTCCATGTCGCGTTTGCATCACCCTGGAGGGACCAAAACAGGGGAAACCCTCCAAAAGTGACCCCATTTTGGAAACTACACCTAGCAAGGAATTTATCTAGGGGTATAGTTAGCATTTTGACCACACAGGTTTTTCGCTAAATATATTGGAATTAGTCTGTAAAAATTAAAATCTACTTTTTTTCTGAAAAAACATAGAAATTTGTAATATTTACGAGGAATAATGAAGAAAATCACCCCAACATTTGTAAAGCAATGTCTCCTGATTACAGCAATATCCCATATGTGGTAATAAACTGCTGATTGGACCCACAGCAGGGCTCAGAAGGGAAGGAGTTCCATTTTGGAGCACGGATTTTGCTGGATTGGTTTTTGGTGCCATGTCGCGTTTGCAACGCCCTGGAGAGACCAAAACAGGGGAAACCCCCCAAAAGTGACCCCATTTTGGAAACTACACCTCTCAAGGAATTTATCTAGGGGTATAGTTAGCATTTTGACCACACAGGTTTTTTGCAGAATTTAGTGGAATTAGGCAGTAAAAATGAAAATCAACTTTTTTTCTGAAAAAGCATAGAAATGTTAAATTTTTACAAGGAATAAAGGAAAAAAGAACCACAACATTTGTAAAGCATTTTCTCCTGATTACGGCAATACCCCATATGTGGTAATAAACTGCTGATTGGACCCATGGCAGCACTCAGAAGGGAAGTAGCGCCATTTGGATTTTGGAGCACGGATTTTGCTGGATTGTTTTTCGGTGCCATGCTGCCTTTGCAACGCCCTGGAGGGACCAAAACAGTGGAAGCCCCCCAAGTTACCCCATTTTGGAAACACCCCTCAAGGAATTTTTCTAGGGGTATAGTGAGCATTTAGACTCCACCGGTCTTTTGCAGAATTTATTCGAATTAGGCGGAGAGAATTAATATCACAATTTTTTTCCACTAAAATGTTGAATTTTCTCATTTTCACAAGGGATAAAGGAGAAATAAACAACCAATTTTTGTAAAGCTATTTCTCCCGGGTACGGAAATACCCCACATGTGGTCATACATTTTTTTTCATTAGAAATGAATTAACCCTTTCAGGACTGATCCATTTTTTGCTTTCTTATTTTCGTTTTTCACTACCCGCCTTCCAAGAGCCATAACTTTTTTCTTTTTCCGTCAGTAGAGTGACGTGAGAGCTTATTTCTTGCGGGAGGAATTGTAGTTTCTATTGATACCATTTAAAGTGCCATAAAAAGTACTGGGAAACTGAAAAAAAATAGGAAAATATAGGAATATAGGAAGAAAATCTGATTCCATTTTTTGGGGTTTTCGTTTTTACAGCTTTCGCCGTGCGGTAAAAACGAAAACTACAGCGATTTTGGTGGTTTAAATTATTTAAGTTTTTTACGGTGTTCACCGTGCGAGTTAAATAATGGTATATTGTAATAGTTCGGCCTTTTACGGACGTAGCGATAACAATTCTGTTTATTTTTTTACATTACTTTTGAAGAAAAATGGGAAAAGGTTTTTTTTTTTAACTAAACTTTTTTCTTTCTCACTACTAATAACTTTAATTCTTCTACACATTTTATTAGTCCCCTTAGGGGACTTGTACCAGCGATCATTGGATCCGCGGGTACAATATGCTGCAATACTAATGTATTGCAGTATATTGTTATTTTTACAGACTCCTGTAACCGCGCGATCGCTGTTCCTGTCCGTTAGTCCCGGGTGTCAGCTGTAATACACAGCCGACACCCGCAGCGTATGTATGGAGCGGGCTCAGCACGTGAGCCCGCTCCATACATCAACCCGCGCACCATGATGTGCTATTAAGTCATAGTGCTCAAAGGGGTTAATGGACAGCGGATGGTTTGAATATTGCAATTTTCCACTGATATGCCATTTTAGTGCATAATATGTTGTGCCCAGTTTGTGCCACTGAAGATAAATACCTCATAAAATGTTAAACGGGTTCTCCTGGGTATCGCGATGCCATATATGTGGACGCAAACAGCTGTTTGGGCACGCTGCAGGGCTCAGAAGGGAGGGACCCCATTTTGCTTTTGGAGCGCAGATTTTGCTTGGTAGTTTTTCTGTTTGGGGTTTTGCTGGTATTTCAGTTTATAATGTGGGGACATATGTAATTTGTGCGGAGAACATCAGGGCATAATAAGAGGGTATAAAAATGCGGTAAAGAAATAATAATTCATAGATGTGTGGCCGGTGTCGCACTGATAAATGGTGTCGGATCTTATCCGCTTTTAGAAAACACTGCACATTTTGCATCGCCATATTCCTGGGAGCCAGAACTTCTTTATTTTTTCACCACCGGAGCTGTGTGAGGGCTTATTTGTTGCGAGACAATCTGTACTTTTCATTGGTACCATTTTGGGATACATGAGATTTTTTTGATCACTTTTTATTACATTTTTTTGCAAGCCGGGTGACCAAAAACAAGCAATTCTGACAATGTTTTTTAGTTTATTTTTTGCGGCGTTCACCGTGCACTATAAATGACCATTCTATTTTATTCTGCGGGTCAGTACGATTACGGCGATACCATATGTATATAGGGTTTTTTTAAGTTTTGCAGCGTTTGCGCAATAAAATCTCTTTTTTATAAAATAATTTATTTTCTGTGTCACCATATTCTGAGAGCCGTAACTTTTTTATTTTTCAGTCAAAAAAGCTGTGTAAGAGCTTGTTTTTTGCGGGACGGGTTGTAGTTTTTATCGGTATTATTTTCAGGTACATGCAACTTTTTGATCACTTTTTATTCTCTATTTTGGGAGGGGTGGTGACCAAAAAATAGCCATTCTGGTGTCGTTTTTTATTGGTTTTTTTTGGGGTGTTCATCGTGCGGGAAAAATAACATTATCGTTTTATAGTTGGGGTCGTTACGAACGCGGGGATACCAAATATGTGTACTTTTTTTAACGTGTTCATTTTTTTCCTATAATGAAAGACTTATTATAGGAAAAAAATGCAGTGCTTATTTATATAACTTATAACTTTTATTTTTACACTTTTTTTAAAACATTTTTATTCTTTTTTTTTACTTTTTTCACTTGTCCCACTAGGGGACACTTAGACTTGCAGCTTTGATCGCTGCTAGAGTACATAACACTACACACGTAGTGTAATGTATTCTAACTGTCATTGTGACGTGACAGTCACACTGACAGGAAGCCTCGGAGGACCGGTGGAGGCTGCTCCTCCGAGGCTTCCGTACATGGCAACCCGGAGGTCATTATCTGACCTCCGATTGCCGTGACAAGCATCGGTAGCCCCCACGATCACTTCGTGGGGGCTGCCGATGTGCTTCAAACCCCTTAAATGCGGCGACGGCAATCCGTCGCCGCATTTATGGGGTTAATTGCTGAAATCAGCGGCGATGGTCTGCTGACCGGCAAGGCTGGAGTGTCAGCTGTCAGGGACAGCTGACCTCCCGGTTCCCGGACACTGTCCGTTAGGACAGTGTGCGCCGGAACTACTCTGCAATAGTACGTCTGGATGCGGGAACTAACCCCTCTGCAGGACGTACTATTGCGGAGCAGCACGGGAAGAGGTTAATGTCCTACGCTATATAATACTCCTGTATAGAGTTTACATGGAATGTATATGTCACCTTTTTGTGGGGACTCTATAATTTAGCTATTTTGAGACATGTGGGTTGCTCTTCCTGCAATGGTATTGTTTACACTATGGCATCTCTTAAAACATTGACATGGAATGTTAGAGGGCTGGGGTTGCCTGGAAAGAGGAATATGTTTTTTTTCTGTGCTAAGGAGACAGCCACACATTATATGCCTGCAGGAAACGCATCTGACCGCAGATAATGTGCATCTGTTATGTAAGCCTTGGATTCAATGGGGGAGACACTCCATCAGATCTTCCTCATCTAGGGGAGTGTCCCTGTTGATTCATAGAAACCTCAGATGGGAGGCTCTACATACAAGAATTGATGTGGAGGGAAGATTTGTGTTTGTCCATGCCAACGTGAATTCTACCCAGTTTATCATTCTGGGAGTGTATAATCCACCTCATGGCTCTCTTGATATACTCAGAGAGGCCATTTAATTTGCTTCTAATCATCAGGTAGATAGAGTTCTCCTCATGGGTGATCTAAACCTAACTATGGATTCTTCTATGGATCGATTTAATATGTCAGAAGGGCCCAGGGCCCCAACAAGCACTTTGCAGTTAGCTTTTCTGATGGAGGAGATAGGATGGTTGGATTTGTGGAGGGTGTTCCATCAGGGAATAAGAGAGTTTACGTGCCATACCCCCCAGTTTAACGCATTATCTCGCATAGATTATGTATTTGGCTCTCCCACGATTTATTCTGCCTTGCTCACTATTGATCAGTTACCTAGAGGGGTATCGGACCATAGCCCGATTCTTTTACAATTGAAGCAACAGACTGCCGGTTCAAGAGGGTCTCTTAAGATACACCATTTTTTGTTAAAACAGATTAAAGTAAATTATAGGATTCCTGACCAACTGGATGTCTTTATAGAGGCACATACCCAGGAACAGAATGGACTATTGATTTGGGACACATTAAAATCCTACCTGAGAGGCTGCCTGCACTCTTCTATATCATATGTTAAGTGATCTCCAGCTAGATAGGAACTTGAACTAGCTCAGAAGTGCAGGGAGTTAGAGGATACTTTTGTGGGGGACCCTTCCCCATTTAATAGAAAGGCTTGACTTGCAGTCGGCAGTCAATATTTACTTCTCGTACAGGAGAAAGCCGCTCGTAGGATATTCTTTACTAAGCAGTCGTTTTTTGAACTGGGCAATCAATCTAGTAAAATACAGGCACATATAGTGAAACAGAATACTATGTCTCCCCCAGTGCTGCGCATTCGCAACCCTAATCAGGGCTACTTATCATGCCACAAGAAATTTTTAATCACTTTGCTGACTTTTATAGGGAGTTGTATACCTCGAGGGCTCATTACTCTCTTGCTGAATTCGACGCCTATTTAGATGAGGTTTAATTTCCTGCGCTGTCAGCTAATAGGCGGATGTTAGATGCCCTTTTCACAGTGGAAGAGATCGCTGACTGCATGTCCTCTATGACTAAAGGGAAGGCGTCAGGACCTGACGGTCTTCCCCTAGAGGTGTATCTCCAATATATGGAGTTTCTATCTCCCCAGCTACTTTCTGTTTTTGATGCAGTATTTCAAAGGGGTGAGTTACCTGACACTTTGAAAGACGCTACCATATTATTTATTTTGAAGCCGGGGAAAAGTCCGGAGGAATGTGGGTTGTATCGTCCCATATCTTTGCTAAACATAGACTTTAAAATTGTAACTAAATTGTTAGCTAATAGACTGGAGTGGAGTTCTTACAGATATTATTCATCCGGATCAATCCGGTTTTATCCCTGGCAAATCCACTTCGGATAATATTCATAGGGTTCAGGTGGTGACTCACTCAAATTGGTTGGTGGGAGCAACAGGACTGGGCCTTGACCTCCTTAGATGCGGCCAAGGCGTTCGATTCTGTGAAATGGGCTTACCT
This sequence comes from Rhinoderma darwinii, assembly GCF_050947455.1. Taxonomy (NCBI): domain Eukaryota; kingdom Metazoa; phylum Chordata; class Amphibia; order Anura; family Rhinodermatidae; genus Rhinoderma; species Rhinoderma darwinii. The sequence continues at coordinate 288,210,476 of NC_134687.1, read as the reverse complement.
ATTCACAGTCCTCTGTAGATTTCGCTTTGGCGAGAGATTCATCAAATGGATTACTATCTTGTATAATGATCCTCGTGCTTCGGTGGTGGTTAATGGGATCTATTCCCCTTCCTTTTGCCTTCATAGAGGCACGAGGCAGGGGTGCCCATTGTCCCCTCTTCTATTCGCGGTGGCTATCGAACCCCTGGCTGTCCGCATCCAGCAAGATGCGGCCTTCCAGGGCATTCGTATAGGACAACGCGAGGATCGTATCGGTCTATATGCTGATGATATTGTTCATGGCTAACCTGCATGCCTTCCTCTCTGGAGCTATGGTGCTTATGGATACGTTTGGAAGATTTTCCGGCCTTTACATAAATCGGAGTAAATCATATCTCATGCCCCTTCAAACTGACACTTGTGGGTGGAATTCATTTCTCCAGGGTTTACAGGTGGTTCAGTGTTTTAAATATCTGGGTATCTTGATCTCCCGAGATGGTGAACAATCTTATGATTCCAACATATATGCTTTGTTAACATATCTGAAAGATAAATTTGCTCTTTGGAAACTGCTTCCCCTTTTGGTAGCAGGTAGAATCAACTTACTTAAAATGATAGTGCTTCCTAAGATGTTATACATATTAGAACTTGCAGACACCTTAGTCCCCAAACGCTTTTTAAATTTGGTTGGCTCTTTATTCTCTTCTTTTGTTTGGGGTTCGGGAAGATCTAAGCTCAAACTTAGCACACTTCAGAGACCTAAAGATCAAGCTGGAGCAGCTTTACCGGACATGTTCCTTTATTATCTGGCGGGTCAGCTTAGATATATTAAACTATGGATATCCGAGCTTCCCTTGACTAATGCAGAACATCATATAGCTCACTTGTCCGGGTCCCCAGTTTGTGGCCAATTCTCGAACCTCATGGCTATAGCCCCAGGCACTCCTTACCATTAATTAGGCTAGCTAAACAGGTCTGGTCTCATGCAAAACAAAGTATTGAACTATACGCACACTGTTGCTGAGCTGCCTCTGTGGTCTCATATTGGCTTGTCTCAGTTCCTGGGCCTAAATGATTCAGTGGTTTGGACAGCCCTGGAAGTGACCAACTTGCAGAATTTGGTTAATGAAGAGGGTCGTACGCTAACTGCTAGGAAGATTCAGGATACGTACCAGGTAGCAGATAGAGATACATTCAGATGTGTACAACTACGGCAAGCTTTAATCTCTCAATTCAGAGAGGATCAGGGCCCTATATCTTCGTTACCTCTTATAGGGATTCTCAGAACTCAGGGTCCGAGGGGGTTGGTGTCGGTCATCTATACTTACCTTTTGTCCGAGGGTCGCTCAAGCTGAATTCACGGTTGAGGCCAGATGGAAGAGCTTAATCCCTTCTTTATCCAAAGAGGATTGGGAGGATGTTATGACATCACACCTTTTGGTTTCGCCTGTGGCGAATAGTAAAAGGACAACTGTATATTATACATAGATGTTATATTACACCGACTAGGCTATTTCATATGGGCAGAGCGTCTAGCTCAAACTGCCTTAGATGCTCCCAAGAACGGGCTGATTTTGACCACATCATGTGGCTGTGTCCAGTTATAGCACACTTTTGGGGAGAAGTAACAGGCCTGCTATCCTTGATTCTGAACCATTGGTTCCTTGTGAACTCGGAATATGTTTATTAGGACTGATTACATTGGACGTCTGTGGGAGTTTTTCTTCGTGAAGCCTTGTTCTTAGCCAGAAAAGCGATAGCCATTCGTTGGATGGGTGAACATCCTGCGGGGATTTCCCAGTGGAAAAAATTAGTTAATTCTATACTCCCATATGAAAATTTGGTGTATAAACATAGAGGATGTCAACATAAGTTCATAAATGTCTGGGGAGGTTGGTGCTCATCTCCTTATACCTCCTTTAGCGTGGGCGACCTTCGAGCTTTCTTACCGCAAGACACATTGGGTGATCGATAGGTTTACCTCCGATTATGTACTATATCCTATTATCCTTCTGATTCATGCCAGATTCTTATTTTCTTCTCTTGTTATCTCTTTTATATAATTTATATATTTTCATGTAACGTTTCCCGCCTGCGTGCAATGACATTGTTTGTTTTACTTTGGATTATTCCTCTTGGTCTATGTAACATACTTGGCTAAATGTGAAGTCGTAAAGCTGTGATGTTCTTAAGCAGGACTGTTTTTGTTATGGTTACAGGTTTCTCTTCATTAGTACGTTTTTCTGTATCCTCTGTAATGTCTATTATGATTATAATTGTCATGTGTATATTGTATACAATAAACAGAGTTTAAAAAAAAATATATATAGTTTGATACATTCGAATATAGGTAGCAAAATGAAGGATTCTCACACTTATTTGTGCCCCCCAAAAATTACAATACAACTGCAACAATTTAATTAAGAGCAACATTTTTGCTCATCCGCTGTAGAATAAAAAAATATATGATTGAAGACAGGTATACTTGTAGTTCAAAATATGTGGTCTACATGACCCAGTGTCCATATGGGTTCATCTATATTGGGGAAATAACTATGGCAGCTAAATCGTGAATTGACAAACACAATAGTACAATACGTCAAAAACAAGTTGAATTACCAGTCTTAAAACATTTTATAAAATGTGGACACAATGTTGGCCAGTTCCGGTTTAAAATTATAGACAGTGTGCCCATTCCAAGGCAAAGTGGTGATCAGGAACGCATGCTAAGGGCGGATTCACACGAACTTGAATTGCATCCGTGCAGGCCGCGTGGTTTTCACGAGGCTCGCATGGACCAATAGAAGTCTATGGGGCAGTACAGACAGTCCGTGCTTTTTGCGCAGCGTTTGTCCGCTGCGTAAAAAGCACGACATGTTCAATATCTCGGCGTATTTCGCGCATCACGCACCCATTTAAGTCAATGGGTGCGTGAAAACCACGCAGGTCGCACGGAAGCACTTCCGTGCGAACTGCCTGTTTCGCGCAACAGCTGTCAAAAGGATGAATGTTAGGGTATGTGCACACACACTAATTCCGTCCGTAATTGACGGACGTATTTCGGCCGCAAGTACCGGACCGAACACAGTGCAGGGAGCCGGGCTCCTAGCATCATACTTATGTACGATGCTAGGAGTCCCTGCCTCGCTGCAGGACAACTGTCCCGTACTGTAATCATGTTTTCAGTACGGGACAGTTGTCCTGCAGCGAGGCAGGGACTCCTAGCATCATACATAAGTATGATGCTAGGAGCCCGGCTCCCTGCACTGTGTTCGGTCCGGTACTTGCGGCCGAAATACGTCCGTCAATTACGGACGTACTTAGTGTGTGTGCGCACATACCCTAAACAGAAAAGCACCACGTGCTTTTCTGTTTACAAACATCCAAATGGCGTGTCATAACGATGGCGACTGCGCGAAAAGCACGCAGCCGCGCATCATATGATGCTGCCTCACGGAGCAGGTAAGTGGCTTTTGCGCAGGCAAAACGCTGCGTGTTTTGCGTGCGCAAAAACGCCACATTCGTCTGAATCAGCCCTAAAGCAAAAAGAGACAAAATGGATCTATGAGATAGATTGCCTATTTCCGAAGGAATTTATCTGGAATATAATCTGAATGTATTTAACTGAATAAATTATATGTAGGTTGGTGACAGGCCATTTGTATATTCTGCTGGAAGTTCCAAATTACTGAAATGTTATGTATAGATTATACATTGAAATGTATTTTGACCTATACTGTGATTTTAGCATGATTTTAATGGACACCTTGTGATGGAGTTATAAATTGTTATGCAGACTGTAATAGATGCAACCCTGGATTTCCATGATCTGTTCCCCCTAGTGTGTTTGGAGGATAATTGTCTTTTCTGATACTCGATTTTGGCTACTTTTCCCTATAGGAAGGCTCCTAAGAAAGCCCCTTATCAGTATCATTGAGTATATACTATTGGGGAGTGTGGCCTTGAAGGCATACTCCGGGATCAAACCGGGGGTTATAACCCCAGGGGACCCTGTGGACTGTCGTCACGTTCTTCTCATTGTCATATGGAGTGGCTGTGGCCACGGTAAAAAAAAACAACCTGTGATAATGTGAAAGCTAATAAAGAGCAGATATGGTTAATTAACATCTTATGAGCATAGAATTCCCTATGAGAGGATGGATTTCCTATTGTGGACTACAGAATGAAAGCTGCTCAGATCGGAGAGATGCACGGTGTGGTCTTAAAGGCTATGTAAACCTTTAAAAGTGATTTAAAAAAAAAAAAAAAAGGGTGATTGGTGCAACTTTCAAATTAGTTTTTATTAAATATTATTTTTACTTTTTGAGATACAGCTGCGCAGTATTCACTATACAGAGCAGCTGTATCTTTCGCGAAGACCTGAATCCGACAGTCCAGTGGACCTGACAGGTTTAGTTATGGACTAGGTGTGATGGATAGACAGGTGGATCCTGCGTGTCAGAGCTTTTACTGAGCTGTCAGTCCCGCGGACCTGACGGATACAGGATTCAGCGAACAATACAGCTGCTATAGAGCAGCTGTATCTCAAAAAGTACTGGCTGACATTTTTATTTAAATAAAAAAATCACTTTCAAAGATTTACTTAGCCTTTAATTTGGGTTGTTTACAGATGAGTGGAGCTCCGATCTAACGTCAGCTATTGATCCAATATGAAGAAATCTTAATTAGATATTTTGTTTACATGTATCCCGGGGGCCGGAGTCAGAGAATAGGACATGCGCAGTGATAGTGTATAGAGGTATCCTAGCAACGGATCGGAAACCGGAAGAGAGAAGGATTGACATGCGAAGTAGCTTCTTATTTACAAGCGGTTATGGAGAGGACACAGGGACTGATCAACGACTACGCAGCCCACATTCATGCTGGAGATGAATTCCGAGGTTTAACATCCCATACATGAAATATATATGTAATGATATGTTAATGTTTTTTGGCATGAATAAAGAACTACTTTTTTGATAGAGATGTCGTCATCTACCCTATGTTTTATACAATATTTGCCCATAATTTACAAATGTGTTAAAATATATACTGCACATGGCAAACAGCTACTATGCTACCAAAATCAAATTTTTTTTGGACAGTTTACAGTATACCGTGAATAAAAATAACTTAAGAATTTATAACCACAACCAGCTTTACACAATTTTGCATCAGTGATTATAAGCAAAGATTGCATGAAAAATTATCTTTGTGAGTAAAATGGATAATGTGCTCACAAGTCGCAGTCAAATAAAGTTTTTTTTGCAGTGATTTTAAAAAAATGTAAGAAAAAATGCTCCACTTTGTTTGAATGACGAAAATCTTTTCCATTTTTTAGAAATGTAGCGTTCAGCGGATTTTATGCTAGAGATAGATTACGGACGGGATATGGACAGTGTAAAACGTACAAACTTTATTGATGATTGTGTGTGAAGCAAGTGCTTGGTGCGACTTATTTGATGCCATAATCAGGACGTTGGGTTGTGGATTCAATATATGGCATTATTAGGCGCAGTGGGGCGATTAGATGAGCTACTTCTCATATTCTAATTCCTTTTCTGATAAAGAAAAAAAATGACTCCACTGCCTGACCCATATGCGTCTATTTTACTCTTCCTGGACCTCTCAGCCGCTACTTTACAAGCCCGCCGCTCATTTTCGCCTGTGACGAAGGCCTTACAAGCTTATAATCAACTTTGTAGGAAATCCCTACTTATATACAATAGCAAAGTTGATTATAAGGCGGAGAGGCACGTTACATACGGTGAACATGGTGGAGGATAGTTTACTATTGTTGCATAAATTTGAATATTGCTCTATCAGGCTCCTTTCCTACTACTACTACTCCTGCTGCTCCTCGGAAAGTTCAGGATGAATGGAAGACTGCTGGTAAACGTGGACACCATGCGTGACAAAGAAAATAATTGCTGATCGGGGGTTGTGGATGCTACATTTAAAAGCGGAGCAAATTGTTCACTGAGCCTGACGTTCGCCCGACAAAAGAGTAACACCGGGTGCACTGGATGCTACCGGCGACTCCAGTTGTGTTTTTTTTTTAATTATTTTTTTCCCCGATTTCCCTCCTGGAGACCCTGGACGTTCTGTTATTGCAATTTTTTTTTTTGTGTTTATATGTCCTTGCTCGTACGCTCTGAGTTATGCTCTGACTCATGTATGTTCCATAATACTGTCAATACTTTACTTGATCGCCTTTGCTAGAATTACCTATTATCATTCTATAATGCATTATGGTAATAAAAGTCACTTCCCATAATGTTAAGGGGCTTAATAGCCTCTTCTAGCGTAGTATGCTATGGAAGGAAGCTAAACTTCTGAACTGTGACATTTTGTTTGCTCAGGAGACACATTTTCATAAAAACAAAGCCCCAGCATGTAGTCATAAAATGTTCACTCATATATACATGGCGTCTTGTGCAGCTAAACGTAGTGGAGTATCAATTGCAATCCACAACTCCGTAGCTTTTATGTTACATGATATATTATCGGATTCACAGGGACCTTATTTGGGTTTAGCCTGTGACATAAATAATGTCACTTACACTTTTGTCAACGTATATTTTCCTCATACGAGGCATCGTAGATTTTGGTCCTCTCCTATGTCAAAAATTTCTGATATTAGTAGGAGCCTCGTGAGTATTGGTGGTGACTTTAATACCGTACTTGACCCGAATCTAGATTCTATCACCACTAGTAGACATACTAACTCCTTGGCGGTCTCTATTGTAGAGGACAGTTTTTACGACATCTGGAGATGTCAACATGATAGTGAAAAAGATTCCCCCCCCCCCCCCCTCGCAACTCATACTCAAGAATCAATTTTTTTCCTTGTTAATAAGTTGGTCCTCCTTCAGACTAGTTAATCTGCGATTGGGGATATTACTTGGTCGGATCACGCCCCTATACAAATTAGTTTACAAGAACATTTTACTTCTTCTCCCTCTCAGTGGAGATTAAATTATCATATTTTAACTCACCCCGATCATGCTACTACATTAAGGGATAACTTAGAAACCTATTTCTCTATCAATAAGGATTCAGTAGACAGCCCACATGTGCTATGGGATGCGTGGTCTCCTTATCCAGGCTTGTGCCCAAGCTAAGAAAAACGCATACAGGAAACTAATACTAATACTTTGCTTATGAAAATTCGTACTTTGGAATCTCAAAATAAGTTTGTTTCTTTTCTTTCTCGGTCAGTAGAACTAAAATCTCTAAGGATTCAGTCGCAGACCATACTAGCAGCAAAGCATGAATACTATTATAAAAAAATGAAGATGCAATTTTATGTACATAATAGGGCGGGGGCGTTGTTAGCTAAACGGGTGAAACAAGCTTCCCCTAATTTGCGCACTGCGTTCCTACTTGATAGTCAAGGTAATAAAATCTCTGATCCACGTCTTATAGCAGATCAATTTAGAAGCTATTATAGCGCTCTTTATAATTTAAAGAATGATCCACTGGTACATCAGCCTACAAAGGATGACATTGATGGGTTCTTAAGAGCCATTAGTCTTCCTTCTTTGTCCCCGAGTCAATTAGATTATATTTCAGATCCCATATCCAGGGGCGTAGCTAGGGGGGGGCAAGCGGGGCATGTGCCCGGGGCGCAGTTCAGAGGGGGGCGCCAGCGCCCCCTCCTCCTGCACTATAATTGTACCTGTGTCGCAAGGACACAGGTACAATTAGAAGCAATGAATGACCGGGCACGTTCCGTGCCCGGCCATTCAGCGCCTTTCTATGAATGAAGCGACTGGTACCTTTTGTACCAGTGACGCTTCCGACGATGAAAGGCGCTGACTGACTGACAGGGAAAGTCATCCTGCCCAGCCAATCAGCGCCTTTCATAGATGCTGCGTTCAACCCCCTGGAGACCTGCGCAGAAGAGAGCAGGTCTCCATGGCTGCCGGACGGCGTGGGAGCGGGAATAAGGTGAGTTTGAATATTTTTTATTATTTTTTAAATTGTAATAGACGTGTGTGTCTGTATCTACGGGGGGTGTCTATCTACAGGGGGACTATATCTACAGGGCTGGGCTATATACAGGGGGACTATATCTACAGGGCTGGGCTATATACAGGGGGACTATATCTACAGGGGGGCTATATACAGCGGGACTATATCTACAGGGGGGCTATATACAGGGGGACTATATCTACAGGGCTGGGCTATATACAGGGGGACTATATCTACGGGGGGTGTCTATCTACAGGGGGACTATATCTACAGGGCTGGGCTATATACAGGGGGACTATATCTACAGGGCTGGGCTATATACAGGGGGACTATATCTACAGGGCTGGGCTATATACAGGGGGACTATATCTGCTGGGCTATATACAGGGGGACTATATCTACAGGGGGGCTATATACAGGGGGACTATATCTACAGGGGGGCTATATACAGGGGGACTATATCTACAGGGCTGGGCTATATACAGGGGGACTATATCTACAGGGCTGGGCTATATACAGGGGGACTATATCTACAGGGCTGGGCTATATACAGGGGGACTATATCTGCTGGGCTATATACAGGGGGACTATATCTACAGGGGGGCTATATACAGGGGGACTATATCTACAGGGGGGCTATATACAGGGGGGCTATATCTACAGGGCTGGGCTATATACAGGGGGACTATATCTGCTGGACTATATACAGGGGGACTATATCTACAGGGCTGGGCTATATACAGGGGGACTATATCTACAGGGCTGGGCTATATACAGGGGGACTATATCTGCTGGACTATGTACAGGGGGACTATATCTACAGGGGGACTATATACAGGGGGACTATATCTACAGGGGGGCTATATACAGGGGGACTATATCTACAGGTAGGCTATATACAGGGGGGCTATATCTGCTGGGCTATCTACAGGGGGACTATATCTATAGGGGGACTATATCTACAGGGGGACTATATCTACAGGGGGACTATATCTACAGGGGGGCTATATACTGGAGTGGGCTGTCTATAGAGCACCATATACAGGGGTGGGCTATATAGTATATAGCCCCCTGTAGATATAGCCCACCCCTGTATATGGTGCTCCATAGATAGCCCACCCCAGTATATAGTCGCCCTGTAGATATAGCCCAGCCCTGTAGATATAGCCCCCTGTAGATATATTCCCCCTGTATATAGCCCCCCTATGTATAGCCCACCCCTGTAGATATAGCCCACCCCTGTATATAGCCCCCCTCTATAGATATAGCCCCCCTGTGTATAGCCCACCCCTGTAGATATAGCCCCCCTGTGTATAGCCCAGCCCTGTAGATATGGTCCCCCTGTAGATATAGTCCCCCTGTCGAAATAGCCCACCCCTGTATATAGTCCCCCTGTAGATATAGCCCACCCCTGTATATAGTATCCCACAAATAGCTCCCCCTATAGTGCTCCACAGAAAGCCCACCCCTGTATATAGCCCCCTTGTACATATAGTCCACCCCTGTATATAGTGCTCCACAGATAGCCCACCCTTGTATATAGTATATACAGGGGTGGGCTATCTGTGGAACACTATATACAGGGGTGGACTATCTAGTGGAGCACTATATACAGGGGTGGACTATATGTACAAGGGGGGGCTATATACAGGGGTGGGCTATCTGTGAAACACTATATACAGCGGTGGACTATATGTGGAGCACTATATACAGGGGTGGGCTATATCTACAGGGGGGCTACATACATGGTTGGGCTATCTGTAGAGCTCTATATACAGGGGTGGGCTATATCTACAGGGGGCTATATACAGGGGTGGGCTATCTGTAGAGCACTATAGGGGGGAGTTATTTGTGGGACACTATATACAGGGGTGGTCTATATGGGGGCACTATCTACAGGGGGCTCTATGGCAGGCACTATCTACAGGGGGCACAGTGTGTGTGTGGGACATGGTGTATAGTGCTATTCTAATTAGAGGTGCAGTGTTTGGCGCTATTATATTTAGGGGCGTAGTGTGTGGTATAATGATAACTTTATATTTATTTATAGGTGCAGAAATGTTGGAAAAGTGAGAAGCTGAAGACATGTGAGCGGCAAACTGCAGAAATGGACCGGGAGAAGTCATCATAGAGGTCTGGACCGGATGGAGAAAAAGAACTAGAATCTGAGACGTCACCGGTGAGTCACTCAATGTAAATGTTCACTCTGCCTCTAATCAGTAATGTAGTCGCTGTATGATCTGCAGTGAGATGATGGGTGGTATGATTATGATAGGATTTATTTTTTGTGAAACGGCATCTCCCAGCACATCCTTATCATTGTTCGGGCCATGCTGGGAGCTGTAGTTTTACGCCGTACACACCTATACGGCAGGGGTTGCACTAAATTGAGCTGTATTTGTTCTGGGGCTGTATATATGTACTGAGCTTGCTTCTGGTGTTGTGTATAGAACCATATTGCTTGTGAAATGTACAAATAATTTTATGCTCGCGTTACATAAAAAGAAATGACACGTCGATTGGTAGAGAAAACAAACACGGCGAGGGGGAAGGAGATGTCGGGAAAGAGGTTGGGGGGGGTCGCCAAACTGAATCTTTGCCCCGGGTGCTGGAGAACCTAGCTACGCCTCTGCCATATCAACTCTTGAGGTAGAGAAGGCAATTCTCATATTGCAACCCTTTAAATCCCCGGGCCCCGATGGTTTTTCTAATTCGTATTTCAAACATTTTTCTGGTATCTTAGCCCCATTTTTGGCAGATAGTTTTAATAAGGCTGCGGTGGACGGTTGCTTTCCGCCTGAGATGTTGGAGGCTACTATAATCACCCTTCCCAAACCTGGGAAAGAATCCACGACTCCTGCTAAGTTTCGGCCGATATCGCTGCTCAACACAAATCTAAAGCTTTATGCTAAGATTTTATCGCTAAGGTTGGTGCATATCTTACCGAAATGAATTCATCCCGACCAAGTTGGGTTTGTGGCAGGAAGACAATCCTCAGACGGTACTCGCCGGTATATGGACCTTGTTCAGCTGGTGGTATCCACTCGAACGCCTTCTCTGCTTCTCGCTTTGGATGCGGAGAAGGCAATTGACAGGGTTTTCTTGGGAATATTGGTCGGCTATGTTGGACAAGTTTGGATTTCAGCATATGATAAAGTCCGCTATTCTTGCGTTGTATTCACGTACAGCTGCTAGAGTATTCTCCGCAGTGTTTCTGTCCGACAAATTTGATATCACTAATGGAACTAGACAGGGTTGCCCATTGTCCTCTATTATTTTCGCCCTATTAATGGAACTTTTTGCAGAACATATCAGTACCAATTGTAATGTTCACGGTAGATCAGTAGGCACCTCCTCACATACTATAGGCTTATATAAAGATGATGTAATACTTTCTTTAACAGACCCTATTGTTTCCATTCCAGCTGTCCAACAAATCATTACTAATTTTGGGAATGCATCATACTATAAAATTAACCTAAGTCGCAAATCCTGAATGGAGGTATAGCTCCTTTAACTAAATCCTCGTTGGAGGCGAGTTTTACTTACCATTGGCAAGAGAAGTGTATGACTTATTTGGGTATATCTCTAAGCTCCAGTAAAGATTTTTTTGGGTGTAACTATATACACTTGTTTTCTAAGATGTCTAAATTAGTACAGAAATTTAATAAACCACTATTTAACTGGGTTACTAGAGTGGCTATAGTGAAGATGTTACTTTTACCCTCTATTTTGTATGTATTTCGGACTCTGATTGTGCCAGTGACCAACGCTTATTTTGCAAAATTGCACAAAATTTTGTCAGACTTCATATGGGCAGGGCAGAAACGTAGAATTAGATTCAGCACCATGACTAGACCCTGGACCAAAGGCGGTATGGGAGTACCGAATTTGAAAAAAATATTACTTGGCGGCTATTATGCATCAAACAAAATTTTGGTGGAACAATTCACATAAAAAACGTTGGGTGGACATTGAAAGTGCACATTTGGGGACCCTATTAAATGCATTATTTTGCATGTCATCATCGCCCCTTTGCAAGGTTTCTAATAAATTGTCCAGTATTTCAGCTTCCATTTCTGCATGGAAATCGCTTTGTACATGTACCTCCACATTAGATATGACTATTCTTGGAGATTTACCCATACAATTCTTGAATACACGTATTCCTGAGCTGGATCTCAGTAATTGGAAGGAAGCAGGTGTAAAGACAATTGGACTTTTATACTCTGGAGACTCCCTACATACGTTTGAACATATCTCCCATACTTATTCTCTTCCTGCAAGAGATTTTTTATAAGTTCCTCCAAATCCGTCATGCACTACACAAAACTTCAATTCACTCACCAACATTCCCAACGGTTATATATCAGTTATTTTCATCTCTTAGGCTTGCTCTTCGAGAGATTTCATTGTTTTATAAATTGTTAGTGCAACCACAATTGATAAATGACCCCTCTTATATTCTTAAATGGGAACAAGATCTAAATGTTACTATAAATTCGAAAGAATGGTATACTGCAGTTAAGGTTCTTAAGGGAATATCCAAGAGTGCGTTATTGGGAGACGTCCTTTAAGATTATGTTGCGCTGGTATCTTACTCCCGCGTAAATTTCTAAAATGAACTCTACTTATCCACATTATTGCTGGAAGGGCTGCGGCTTGATAGGAACATACAGACACGTTTGGTGGGATTGTCCCCTAGTTTACTTGTTTTGGCTGGCAACGGCGGGTCTTCTAAAGTCTGTTACTGGTCTCTGCCTTCACATACAACCTACATTAGCATTGTGTTTTATTGGCATGTCAGAATTTGATGTGGAGGTGCGAACAGTGATGGGTCATATTATACTTGCGGCCAGATCCATGATAGCGAGAACTTGGAAGTCCAATTCTCCTTTAACTGCTAAAGAATTATGTCAACATGTACAATTCGCACAGAATATGGAAAGACTGTTGGTTAAATCGTCTCATTCTTTTACTCAGTTTGATAATAGATGGGATCCATGGGTTTCATATTACACGTCTCAGGTCCTTCTTATAAGCAATTCTACTCCATAAAAATTTGTAGGCGTCACATTCGTCAGATTGGGGATGTTGATTACCCTTTGGTCTGGGGTCTATAGGGTCCTATTAGAGGTCTTTTTTTTTTTTAGGGATCACGGTCATTAACCCCTTAGTGACCAGCCCATTTTAGGCCCTAATGACCAAGCTATTTTATTCGTTTTTCTATAGTCGCATTCAAAGAGCTATAACTTTTTTATTTTTTCGTCTACATAGCTGTATGAGGACTTGTTTTTTGCGGGATTAGTTGTGCTTTTTAATAGCACCATTTTTGGGTACATATAATTTTATATTAACTTTTATTAACCTTTTTGGGGGGGATTATAAAAAAAAACTGAAATTCCGCCATTGTTCTATGCGTTTTTAAATTGACGCCGTTCACTGTGCGACGTAAATAACATGTTACCTTTATTCTATGGGTCGGTACGATTACGGCGATACCACATATGTAGAGGTTTTTTTATGTTTTACGACTTTTGCACAATAAAAACACTTTTAAACTAAAATTATTTGTTTTTGCATCGTCGCTTTCCAAGAGCCGTAATTTTTTTATTTTTCCATCAATGTAGTGATTTTTTGGGCTTGTTTTCTGCGGGACAAGACGTAGTTTTGAATGGTACTGTTTTGGGGTGCATGGGACTTATTGATTCATTTTTATTATTACTTTTTTGGGGGGCAATGGAAAAAAATTGCAATTTCGCCATGGTTTTTTGCGGTGTTCACCTTGCGGTTTAAATTACATATTAACTTTATTAATGGAGTCATTACGGTCGCGGCGATACCACATATGTGTAATTTTTTTTTTTTTTACACTTTTACTAAATAAAACCACTTTTTATGGAAAAAAATGGATTTATTTTTTTACTGTATTTTTTATTAATAATCTTTATTTCACTTTGATGACTTATTTTATTAGTCCCACTAGGGGACTTTACTGTGCGATATTCCGATCGCTGCTATAATGCTCTGGTATACTTCGTATACCAGAGCATTATTGCCTGTCAGTGTAAATCTGACAGGCAATCTGTTAGGACGTGCCTCCGGCGCGTCCTAACAGGCATATGTCCAAGGAAGACCTGGGGGCTTTTATCAGGCCCCCGGCTGCCATGACACCCCATCGGAGACCCGCGATTGCATTCGCGGGCCGCCGATGGGTGACAGAGGGAGCTCACTCCCTTTGTAAACAAAGTTAAATGCCGCGGTCGCTATTGACGGCGGCATTTAACGGGTTAAACGGCCATGATCGAAGTAAACTTCGATCGCGGGCGTTGGAACAGGAGCTCAGCTGTCATCAGACAGCAGAGCCCCGTCTCCTGCCTGCACGGGAGACCCGTGCAGGACTTAGACTAGGCTGACGTGAAAAGGCGTCAGCCTAGCCTAAAGCCCATTAGTGACCGACGTAAAAAGGCGTATTAGTGGTCACTAAGGGGTTAATTAATATGCAATGGTGTTGATATTTGTAGTGATGTATTGTATCTTCAGAGTGTATATGTGAGCAATGTTTTAAATGTTGTATGTGTTTTTCGCTGTTTTATTTGTTTTCCTTATTTTAATTTCTGCTATGTACGCACTGTTGTATATAAGTGATACATTGAGATTTATTATTTTGGGTTCCTGTGAGCAACCCTCATCTTTGCGGAATTGTATCATTTCTGAAAGTTGCTATTTTATATGGCTTTGGAAACTAATAAAAAAATGTAATTATAAAAAAAAAAAAAAACCTTTTTGAGCGGTTAGAAGTATGGGTTGAAGAGCTGCAAGTATATTCAGCTCTCACTTCAACCTGCTCCAGCTACATCATAGCTAGAGCTGCGATCCAGGTCTTGTATTAAAGCGAAGAATCTTAGCTTTTAAACAAGACCTATATCGCAGCTACGTCCTTGGCTACTGAAGTGTCTTTAGTTACATCCTTAGCTACTGAAGTGACTTCCTGCCAGGACGTATGAAATATGTCCCTGGCAGGGAAAGTGTTAAAGGTTTAAAAGTCAACCCCTTTATTAACTAGAAGTCAGTGTCTCTTACCCCTAGTGATCAGCTGTTATCACAAGCAGAAGACTAGTCTGACTATACATTTCCCCTGTAGTGGCCATTTAGAAAGATTGTATATTGTTTATACATGGACAGCTGAACTCCCTCAGAGCCGCTCTTTGTAAGGCTGGGTTCACACGACCTATTTTCAGACGTATACGAGGCGTTTTTTGCCTCGTTTTACGTCTGAAAATACGTCTCAAATACGTTGTCAAACATCTGCCCATTACTTTCTATGGGTATAACGCTGTATTGTTCCCACGACGCGTAATTTTACGCGTCGTACGGCAATTACGACGCGTAAAATTACGCCTCGTAAAAAGAAGTGCAGGACACTTCTTTGGACGTTTTTGGAGCTGTTTTCTCATAGACTCCAATGAAAACAGCTCCAAAAACGGACGTAAAAAACGCCGCGAGAACACCGTGAAAAATGCTGCGAAAAACCCGAGTTGCTCAAAAAACGTCTGAAAAGCAGGGGCTGTTTTCCCTTGAAAACAGCTGTGTATTTTCAGACGTTTTTGGTCACGACGTGTGCACATACCCTAAGTGACTCTGCTCTGACTCAAAGAGGAACACACTTTATGACGTCCATATTCCCGAATAGGGCATATGGATAGAGATTGCCTATGAGACAACCCATATAGCACTAGATGCTCACATCTGCAAGAGAAAAAGCCAAATGTTTTTACTTTTTCAGATACAGCCTCTATGTATCCTGGATACATAAAAGCTGTATCATGCGCTTAGAAGTGATTGATAACAGCTGGATCCTGCATGTCAGAAACACGAGGACATGCGGTCACCGAAGCCGTTAGTCCCGCTGACCTGACGGATTCAGGTTTCAGCACACGATTCAGCTTCTATGTATCCAGGATACCTAGAAGCTGTATCTTAAAATGTTAAAAAATTAAATTAAATTACAAAAGTTGCATAACACACTAAAATACACTTATTTAGTAAAAAAAAAAAAAAAAGAGAAGGTTCACACAGCCTTTAAAGAGGCTCTGTCACCAGATTATAAATGCCCTACATAATCTGTTCGGCACTGTAATGTAGATAACAGTGGTTTTTATTTTGAAAAACTATAATTTATGAACAATTTTAGATTTATGCTAATTAGTTTCTTAATGCCCAACTGGGCTTTTTTTTAACTTTTGACCAAGTGGGCATTGTAAAGAGAAGTGTATGATGCTGACCAAAGTTAAAAACCCGCCCAGTTGGGCATTAAGAAACGAAGTGGCATAAATCTAAAATTGTTAGCCGCAAGTAATGTCTGGATAGGGACTGCCTCTCCCACCCGTCGTATTTTTGGGGAAAAATTATCTTTTTATCTATTTCAGATAAACTGGGTGCAGACCTCTTTGCAAAAAAAAAAAGAAGAGTTGAAATTTTTTTTAAATTATGGGAAAAATGGATTCTCCTCCTCCCACCACATTTAAAACAAAAGCTTACAGATTAATTTAGCTCTACTACTAGCGACAATTACTAAGTAACGTACCGTATGCTACATAATCTCCCTTCTCTCAGTGTGGTTGTTTTACTGTTGGATTAACTGAGCGTCCACCTAGCCCTCCCTTCAACTCCATACCTACTCTTCCACAACCCCCTGGTTTCCTTCTCTTTTGCTACTGATTGTTTGCATCCTAATTGTATGGGCAAAACCCAGCCTACAGAGAAGGTCAATGGCTTACGCTGTAATCATAACCCTTACTCATTATTCCTATAGCCTATTGAGTTAATTTTTAACAAATAGATAATTTCCTGTGTTTTTGCATATTTTTTTCCATAAGACCAAGAGAGAAAAAGCACCTCAATATTCGTAATGCAAATTCTCCTGAGGACGGCAATATCCCATATGTGGTCATGAACTGCTGTTTTGGCACACTGCAGGGCTCAGAAGGAAAGGAGCGTCATTTGGGTTGTAGAGTAAGGATTTTGCTAAATTGGTTTGTGGGCGCCATGACGCTTTAGAATAATAATGGAGTAAAGGAATGATACAATTAATAGTACATGGATGTGTGATATAATTTGAAGCAAACCTTTATGCACAGGCCAGGTTTGTTGGGGCAGCTGTCGCACTGATAGTGTCTCTTGTTCTCCCCCTTTTGTAACACACTCTGCACCTATTTTGAGTTCTCCTTACCAGTGGAGGATTTTGCTGGGAAAGTGTTGCCCTGGTACAATACGTGCACCATTGCTTCTAGAAGTACTGGGGCCCTCCCCTTCCTGGTTCTCAAAAACAAGGGCCTTGATGACCACCTCTTGAAAATGTCGGGCCTGCAAATTGGGATAGCAGGTGTTATTCAATGCCATCTGTACAATGTGCACGGCCAGCTTTTTGTACCACACCTTTGTTTTTCTCATGGCATTGTACGGCTTCAGTACTTGATCAGAGAGATCAACCCCTTCCACGTACTTATTATAGACCAGGATGCAATCCGTCTTGGGGGTCATTGTAGTGTTACCTCGGAAAAGGGTGCTGTCGTTTCCGTGTATTGTTGTCAGCATAAGGACATCCCTCTTGTCCTTATACTTGACCAACAACATGTTCTCGCTGTTTAATGCCATGCGCTTACCTTTTCTTAGTGGTTGCCAAATCAGAGTTTTAGAGAGACCGCTCTATTTTTTGTGCACGGTGACACATGCTGCAGTGAAAAGGCACATTATAAATAGTGGGATGCTGGTATACAAATTATTAGTGATAACCCTGGTCCAGCAGTGGGTGCATTAAAACCCACACTATTTTCCCACAAAGACCCAGGATGGGGGGGCATTCCAGGTGTTCATTTATGGAGTCCTTCCCTTTGCAAACCCTAAACCTGCGGGTGTACCTTGAAGTACTTTCGCACAGCTTGTACATTATAATTCCATACCTCGCCCTTCTACTTTGCAGGTATTGCCAGAATTTTTGAAATGTACAAGGGACTCATCTATTGCAATGTTCCTTTCAGGGGTGTATGCTTGTATAAACCTGTAAAAAATTCCTGACTACCTGACACTAACAAATTACCCGAACGCTATATTTTAGGGGAAAAAACTGTAGTATAAGAAAAACGACACTAAATTTGAACCACAGCTGTAAAGATACGCTGTCAAAAATTTGCAGTAAAAAAACCCTGTACCTCCGTCACTGACACGAAGGCTTCCCACACACGAGCGTGTTTAGCCCGTGATATAGGGCCAATACGTCTGCAGCATTTCCCGCACCGAACACAGTGCAGGGAGGAACGCTACTAGCATCATAGTCATGTACGATGCCAGGAGTCCCTGCCTCGAAGCGGGAAAACTGTCCCTTACTGTAATCATGTTTTCAGAACGGGACAGTATTCCCGTGGGGAGGAAAGGACACCTAGTGTCATATACAACTATGATGCTAGGAGCCCGGGTCCCTGAACTGTGTTCAGTCTGGGAAATGAGGCCGACATGCGGTCCGTATATCACAGACCGAACACGGTTGTGTGATTTAGGCTTAACTGTAACGCTGTATATTTACACTAAAACGGTTTTGCTACAGCATCAAAACTTTAGTGAACGAACTGCAGTAAAAAAAAAAAAAACCTGAACATCTGTCACTAACTAATGCTAACTCGGATGCTATAACTTTACACTAAAACTGTGTAACTACACGATCAAAAATTTTAGTGAACGAACTGCAGTAAAAAAAGAAAATTGAACGTCCATCACTAACTGACGCTAACTATAATGCTGTAAATTTAAACGAATACTGTTGTGCTACACTATCAAAAATTTTGTGAATAAACCTCAGTAAAAAAACATTTATAGCTAAAACTTCTGCTATATAACTTTTTTACAAAACAGACATCACCTAACTCCCTACCTGTGTAGGTACTACACATAACTATACTTATTTGACAATATATATATATGAAGAAAAAAAGCAGCACTCACTTCAGAAAGGAAACGTATATGTATCTGGGTGCCCAGCAAGTAGTCCCGATCCTTGGACTAAGTACAGATATGAATAAAGAAAGTCTTGCAGCACTCCAATAAGAAAAATCGTGAAGTTTATTCAGTCCACATCAAGCAAAGGCGCAACTTTTCTGTCCTACAATAGGATGCTTGAGAAAGGTTCTATTGTAGGACAGAAACGTTGCACCTTTGCTTGATGTGGACTGAATAAACTTCACAATTTTTCTTATTGGAGTGCTGCAAGACTTTCTTTATTCATTTATACATACATATATATATATATATATATACACACACACACACATTTTATATATATATATATATATATATATATATATATACATACACACACACACATTATATGTATATATATATATATACGCACACATAAAAAATAAAAGGCCCAAAAAAACCTGCATAAAACAAATTACCACTGAGGCGGATTATAGACTCAGCAGTCAGTGGCCGCAGGGCAAACACAAGAAAATGGTGCAGTAAAATGAGGCCCAAAAAATAAAACCTGCGCCAAAAAATTAGCACAGATGCCGATCAGTGATGGCAGTCACTGATCAGTGCTCAACGACTGCAGGACGCACATGGTGAAATGTGTGCAGGAAAAAACTCCCAAAAAAACCTGCAACAAGAAAATTACGGGGTGGCACCCTGGGCGACAAGTAAAGATAGCGACAGCAGCCGTCTTTACTTTGTCACTGTGTATTTTAACACAGTGACCGATTCCCCTTTGTAGTAAGTATACAACATTTTGCGGGAAGCACTTTCCATGACGTATACTTACGACAAATGTCGGGTAGGGGTTAAATGTATTGACTTCTATATGAAGGAACAGTTATCAGATAATATTTTCCATTAACCCCTTGAAGCACCATGACGTGATGTATGGTGCGCGCTCACGCGCTGAGCCTGCTCTATATGCTGCGGGTGTCAGTTGTGTATTATAGCTGACACCCCGCACTAATGGCCGTTTAACCCCTGAAATGCTACAGTAAAACGCGACCGCAGCATCTGAGGCATTATAAAGAGGAGGCGGTCCCCTCCGACATGGCAGCCCAGGGGCCAAATGAAGGCCCGCAGGTCTGCCTTCACCCTGCCTCTGTTAAGCCCTGCCTGTGGCAGGGCTTAACAGAAGCCTGTAAAAATGACTATACACTGCAATACATTAGTCCCTAAGGGGATTCAAAAAATAAGTAAAAAAAAGTTAATGCTTTTAGTAGTGAAAAAAATAAATTAAACAGTTCAAAAAACCCTTTTCCAATTGAAGTAATGTAAAAAATAAACAAAAATTGGTATCGCTGCCTTCGTAAAAGTCCGAACTATTACAATATAGCATTATTTAATGCGCACGGTGAAAGCCAGAAAGAAAAAACATAAGAACGCCAGAATCGCTGTTTTTTGTTCAACTGGTGAATTTTTTTTTCAGAAAAAGTGATCAAAAAGTCGTATGTACCATTAACCCCTTAG
The DNA here is from genome assembly GCF_050947455.1 of Rhinoderma darwinii. NCBI lineage: Eukaryota > Metazoa > Chordata > Amphibia > Anura > Rhinodermatidae > Rhinoderma > Rhinoderma darwinii. Next base: position 288,190,022 of record NC_134687.1, on the reverse strand, counting down.
TGACCAACAATATGCCTTTTCACGTTCGTCACTAAGGGGCCTTAGGCTAGGACCCGTGCAGGCTGGAGCCGGGGCTCAGCTGTCTGATGACAGCTGGGCTCCTGCTCCAACACCCGCGATCGAAGTTTACTTCGATCGCGGCCGTTTAACCCGTTAAATGCCGCCGTCAATAGCGACCGCGGCATTTAACTTGTTTACAGAGGAAGTGAGCTCCCTCTGTCACCCATCGGCGACCCGCAAATGCAATCGCGGGTCTTCGATGGGTTGTCATGGCAGCCGGGGGCTTGATAAAACCCCCAGGTCTGCCCTGGACATATGCCTATTAGGACGCGCCGGAGGCACGTCCTAATAGATTGCCTGTCAGATTTACACTGACAGGCAATAATGCTCTGGTATACGAAGTATACCAAAGCATTATAGCAGCGATCTGAAGATCGCACAGTAAAGTCCCCTAGTGGGACTAATGAAATAAATAATAAATGTGAAATAAAGATACAGTACAAAAATAAATAAAACCATTTTTTTTCCATAAAAAGTGGTTTTATTTAGTAAAAGTGTAAAAAATAAATAAAAGTACACATATATGGTATCGCCGCGACCGTAATGACTCCATTAATAAAGTTAATATGTAATTTAAACCGCAAGGTGAACACCGTAAAAAAAAACGCAAAAAACAATGGCGAAATTGCAATTGTTTTCCATTGCCCCCCTAAAAAGTCATAATAAAAATGAATCAATAAGTGCCATGCACCCCAAAATAGTACCAATCAAAACTACGTCTTGTCCCGCAGAAAACAAGCCCAAAAAATCACTACATTGATGGAAAAATAAAAAAGTTACGGCTCTTGGAAAGCGACGATGCAAAAACAAATAATTTTAGTTCAAAAGTGTTTTTATTGTGCAAAAGTCGTAAAACATAAAAAACCTCTACATATGTGGTATCGCTGTAATCGTACCGACCCATAGAATAAAGGTAACATGTTATTTACGCGTGAACGGCGTCAATTTAAAAACGCATAGAACAATGGTGGAATTTCAGTTTTTTTTTATAATCCCCCCAAAAAAAGTTAATAAAAGTTAATAAAAAAATGATACGTACCCTAAAATGGTGCTATTAAAAAGTACAACTAATCCCGCAAAAAACAAGTCCTCATACAGCTATGTAGACGAAAAAATAAAAAAGTTATAGCTCTTTGAATGAGACTATAGAAAAACGAATAAAATAGCTTGGTCATTAGGGCCTAAAATGGGCTAGTCACTAAGGGGTTAAAGGTTATCAATAAAAACAACAGCTTGTGCCGCATAAGCCCTCACACCACTCAATCGACGGAAGAATTAAAAAATTATGGCTTACAGAATATGGCAAGAAAACGTTTTTTCTTCTAACAAATATTTTTTTATTTGTAACTGGAGCAAAACATTAAAATACCTACATGAATTTGGTATCTCTGTAACATTATTGACCAGCAGAATAAAGTTAATTTGTAGTTTTTAACGGACGGTGAAAGACGTAAAAACAAAACCCAAAAGAAAAAGGAGGAATCACAGTTTTTCCCAATTCCACCCCAGATAGAATTTATGTAATTTTTTTTCCCATTTCCCAGTACATTATATGGTACTTTAAATGGTGCCAATAGAAACTCCTCCCGCAAAAAAACAAGCCTTCACACCACTCCATTGATGGAAAGAAAAAAAAGTTATGGCTCATAGAAGACGGGGAGTGTAAAACGAAAATAAAAAAAATGACTTGGACTTTAAGGGGTTAAAGTGGTATCTTTGACCCAGAGAGATTTCATTGCAGTTTTTCTAGGTCCCTTTACTTTCCTTCTTCTCTAGTTTATGTGTCCTTTTTGCATAGTAGGACGTCCAAAGGGTGATTTCTTTCTTATATTATTGCCAAAAAACCTGATTGTTTAGGTCTGGTTCTTTGTTTTGCTTCTGAGATATCCTCAGTCCATGTAAAAACAAACTTGAATTTAGGAATAGAATGAGCTTTCAAAATCTTATACTGTCAATTTTGGTCTTTGTTTTTCAAAACAAGACTTTTTTTTTTTTTAAATATCCTTTTTATTGTCAGTTTTCACATTTTCTTACATACATTTCACGTAAGAGTTACATCATGAGTGCGCAGCACTCAACTGTCATGGAATTAACTTTGAATTAAATTCAACATAACATATAAACACATAAACATAAAAACATGGCATAATTGTCGATCTTCAGATGGACCGAGAACATGACTCCCCCCAACCCCGGCACGACCTAGATCATCAATGAGTTTCTACTTATCCTTTCTCCCCCAGCCGGTTCAAAGTTGCAACCCCCCTAAAGTGCCTGCCAAGAGCTGTGTACAATACCACTTTGTGTACTGGAAAGGCCTAACAATTTCCGCTATTTCGGCTGCTGTACATTGCGATTCTATGAATGCTTGCCACTTATCAAATAGCTTCTTGGTTCCCGTTTCCTTCCGCCTTTCCACCTCCACCCTCTCAAGAACTAATAACTGTTTCAGCCGTGACACAATCAACTCTAACCCCGGCGTGTCTGCTTCCAACCATTTACTCAGGAGGCATCTCAAGGCTACCAGTAAAATCGTGTGCACCAGCACGGGAGGTGATCTTACTCCTCGAGCACCCTCTTCCTCCGGCGGCCGCGCCTGATGGAAAAGTAGCGCTTGAGGCGTCATTGGGAGATTCGTTTTCCAATGATCCTTAATATATTTCTGTACCATCCCCCAAAATCGTTTCGTATGTACACACCCCCATACTCCATGCCACAAGCTCGTCAGTGGTGTTTTGCACTTAGGACAACTTGTAATGCGGTCAGGGAAAGATTGTGAGGGCAAGATATTAAAGCCATATATAGCCACATGCATCAACTTAAAATAGGTTTCCCTCCAGCTCTCATTTATCACACTCTTCCGTACCGTCTCCCAACCCCCCAGTATGATCTCTCCTATACCTGGATCCTGAGTCCATCGTTCCCAGCTTTTAAAACTAGTCCTTAATTGCGGACGAACAAAGCCATCTCTCAATGCTCTATACATTCCTGAAATGGTCGCCCGCCCAGTGGTTGGACCTATAACCTCATCCAGAGTGTGCGAGGTAGCTTCCTTACTCAAATCCCTGAGCCTGGAGGTACAAAATGCTCGTACCTGAAGTACTTGCAAAAAATTGACCCTCCCTGCTATGGGTCTAAGTTTAGTGTTGATTTCCTCCCCAGTTAACCACCTCTTTTCCTCTGTGTGCATAAGATCCCCTGCGTTACCAATGCCTATCCTCCCCCATGAGGCAATTCCGTCCCCCTTGTCCATTCCCGGTAAAAACTCCGGATGGCCGCTCAACGGCATATATTTCGATACTAGGTGAGGTAGCCCAAACTGCTTACGTGCCACTTTCCAAGCTAGAACTGTATCTCTCAATACAATGGAGGTTTTGAGACGGCACAGAAGAGAAGCAATTCTACAATGTAACAAAGCTTTCAGGTCCCAGGGTGAGGCATACTCCCTTTCCAAATCCAAGTTGGAATAATTGCTCGTTTCATGAAGCCAATCTACTACATGGCGCAGAAGACAGACCACGTTATAACCCCTGACATTCGGAAAGTTCACACCCCCTTCTTGTTTACCCATCATGAGCTTGGTAAGTGCTATGCGCGGCCTTTTTCCTGCCCATATAAATTTAGTGAATGAAGCCGTCAGTTTCGAGACATCCACATGCTTCAGTAAGAGAGGTAGTGTTTGAAAGGGGTATAGCAATCTAGGGAAACTAACCATCTTGATCAGATGACATCTTCCCAGGAGGGACAACGGCAATTGGACCCATCTAGTGAGTTCCGCTTGTATTTTTTTAATTAACGGGGTATAATTTAAGCCATACAGAGTGTCTGGTACCCTCCCTATTTTGATACCCAGATAAGTAATGCAATGCTCAACCGGTGATATCCCGCAACCCAAAGATTGCCAAAAGGTCTTAGGCAATGGCTTGCCCAACTCCAGCAGTTCGCTCTTAGCTATATTGACTTTATATCCCGAGCATTGCCCAAATTCCTGCAAAAATTGAAAAACCTTCCCTAAATGCTCCTGAGGATTTGACATAAAAAGTATGACGTCATCAGCGAACAGGGCTAATTTCACTGCATAAGACCCCACTTGAATGCCTCTGAACATATCCGATTCCTCCAGGAATCTAGCCATAGGTTCCAATGCTAGATTGAATAACAGGGGCGACAGGGGACAACCCTGTCGTGTTCCTTTATGTAATTGGAAGGGATCTGATAGGAACCCTGAGGAGTGAACACGTGCTTGCGGGTTATTGTAGACTCCCTTCAGGAAGACCCGGAAGTCTCCCTGAATGTTCATTTTGTCTAGCACCAGCCCCAGCCATTCCCATTGTATGTTATCAAAGGCTTTCTCTGCGTCTAGCGCTAAAAGTGCCGGCCTGGTACCTGGCTGGGGATCGTGCCTGACTGTTTCTAGCACCGTCAATACCTTGCGTATATTTGTCACTGCTGCCCTGCCCTTTACAAATCCTACCTGGGATTTTCCCACCAGTATGGGTAGATACATAGCCAGTCGATTGGCCAAAATTTTTGTGAGCAATTTCTGATCTTGGTCTATCAGCGAAATGGGACGGTACGACCCCGGGTCAAGAGGATTCTTCCCCTTCTTGGGTAACACCTTTATATGCGCGACCTTGGCCTCTGCTGGTAAAGCCCCCGTTCCTAGTAAAATATTATAGTATGCCACCAAGGTAGGGCTGATTTCTTCTCTCAGGGATTTGAAAAACTCCCCTGTGAATCCATCCGGACCCGGAGCCTTTCCGTTAGATAAGGTCTTAATGGCGCTCCAAACTTCCTCTACTGTAATCTCTGCGCTCAAGTGACCATTCTGCTCCTGTGTGAGCCCTGGCAGCTTCACCTTCTCCAAAAATTCCCTCCCTTTTTGGAGATCTATGGGTGTTTCTGAGTAAAGGGCTTGGTAGTATTTACTTAATATGGTGTTGATTTTTTTTGGGTCTGAGGTAGGAGTTCCGTTTGCTTCTTTAAGTGTTGAAATATGCGCCGGTGCATACCTCCCCTTTGCTAATCGCGCTAACAATTTGCCCGCTTTATTGCCGAAACGCATTAAATCGGCATCAAATTGGGACCGGTAAATACTCTCTCTTTTGTCTAACCACTGATCAAACTGTCGCTTGGCTTCCCTCCATTCCTCCCCCAATGACAGTGATGGAGAGTGTAGGAATGCTGTGTACACACACCGTAATCTGTCGCTCGCTGCCTTGTATCCTTCGGTCGTCTTACGCTTAAGGTTAGACATATACTGCATGATTTTCCCTCTTATTACCGCTTTGGCTGTACGCCAGTACAATGACGGTTCCGAACGATGCGCTACATTATCCCCATCAAATTCCATCCACCACCCCTTAAGCTTTTGTGTAAAACCCTCATCCTTTGCCAGAAAGGCGGGAAACCTCCAGATAAAATCCGTTCCTCTAGCTACTGTGTCGGCCAAGGTAATGGTAACCGGAGCATGGTCCGAAATAACTAGATCTTCAATTTCCGCTTCACGTAAACGCCGCGACAGTGCGTCACTAACTAACAAGTAATCAATACGCGACCATGACTGATGAACATGGGAGAAATGTGTATATTCCCGCGCATCTGGATGTAAACTCCTCCACGCATCTTAAAAAGTCGGGCAAGATCCTATCTCTGCTTCTCTGCAAACTGGTCCCTGCGCTCCTATCCTCCTTTGAAGATCTTACGGTGTTAAGGTCTCCCCCTAGAATCAAAAACCTAGTGCGATCCTGCTGGAGTTGGGTTTCCAAATGACCAAAAAAAACAGTATTAACCGTATTTGGGCCATACACATTATGAATACTGATGGTTTCCCCTGCATGCTCCATCACTAGATGGATCCAACGGCCCTCGTCATCCCGCTCCTGGGACACCAGTGTAAACGCAAAGTTTTTATGTACCAGAATTATAACTCCCGCCTTTCCCTCCCTTGCCGACGAGCCAAAAACCTGACCCACCCAGAACTTTTGCAAATACTTAAACTCCGGCTCGGTAAGGTGAGTTTCCTGTAATAGGGCCACATCAGGATGCAATCGTTTCATGTGTCTTAAAAGTTTGGTCCGTTTCTGTGGGGATCTCAGCCCTTTAACGTTCCAAGAAACTATTTTCATGTTATTGGGCCGTGCTTAAGATGAGCTAAAGTGCCTAAAAGTCGTGCGGAGTTCGGGGAGCCAGATCCGTCTTTTTCCAATAGCCATGTACAAACATTAACATCATAACCAAAACCCGGCTTGTAAGCCAGAACCAACAAGGCCGACTGGCCCTTATCTAACAAAACCATAAAATCACCTGCGGCAAGGGTTAGCAATCCCTTAATACCCACTGGTGTATGTGACTTCACTTTTTTCTGTTATGCCAGAACGCGCCCCTCCCTCCCCCTCCCCCCCAGCCTGCCTATATGACTCCTTCCATGAAGAAGTAACACCTGCCCTTGCCCCCTCAGTACCTCTTTGTCGCCTGTACACACTTTTATACATGCCCTTATCATCCCTTTGACAGCCTAGAGTCCTTTAGGATTGCATCCTCACATATCCCCATGCACCTTGCTTCGCTTCAATGTTTCCCTACCTCCTTTTCCCATATCTCCTACCACAATGTCCCCCAGTCTGCCATTGTGACCGATAACACTAATCCCTTGCGTGGGGGAGGCATTGTATCATTCCCGGTCGATCCCGCCCACAAGGAAAAATCTCAGATCCTAATCTAGCTCCCTCACTAATCTCCTGTAGTGAAAATGCAAGGAAATATCAGAATGCATACATTTCAACCTTGGTAACATTATAACAATAGGTCAATTGTTGACCGGTACAGAGTGCCGCATAAGACCACCGAATATCTCCCTCAATAACTTTCAAATTATCTGTAAACTTATCTGTAGCTGGTCGGAATCTGAAATTGGTCTACAGCTTCCACAAAATCATCATCACATCAGCTTAAATAAACTGCGCCAAAAAGGACTTCGTCCGTCAGTCAGGAGACGTGGATCGAGTGCGGTCCCGCGTTCGCCTCTGCGGCTTCGGAGAGTCCTCTCCATTTCCGGCTCGACCCCCCCGGGATCTTCCAGGTGTGGGCATCAAAGCCTCTGCCCAGGTTCGCTCCATATCTAGTCGGTTCCTTTTGGCCTCTCTCGACTTGCGACTTGGACTATGTACTGGACTGTGACGCTCCTCTTGCTGTGGTCTGCGCCTACAAAGCTCCTCAAGTGCGTCCTCCGCTTCCTGTGGAGTGGTGAAAACCTTGTTCCGCCCGTTCTCTTGAAACACCCGCAAGATGGCTGGGTACTGCAGGTTAAAACGTATTTTCGCTTGGAACAGCGTGGTGCAGATCTTGCTGAAAGCCCGCCTTCGTTTTGCAACCTCCGCCGAGAAATCCTCAAAAAGAAGCACTTTCATGCCCATTATTTACAAGGGACGCGATCTGCTGCGGAATGCTTTCATGAGTGCCACCTTGTCATTGTAATCCAGCAGCTTAAAGATTACTGGTCTGGGACGAAGCGAACTGTGGTCGTCTGTTGCTGGGAGGTTTCTGGGGTCCGGCCCCACTCTGTGTGCCCTCTCCACCCGACATGGACGGGGAAGACCTAAAGCTTCCGGCAATGTCCTCTCACATACTCGTTGCAAATCAGCAGACATCACTGCTTCTTTCAACCCCACCAGTCGCAGGTTGCGCCTCCTGGAGCGGTTCTCCAGATCCTCCACCTTGTCCCCCAACTGCGTAGTAACAGACAGCACCCCTCTAAGTTTGGATTGCAGACGCTCATTTTCTTCCTCCAGTCATACGCTGTTCTAACTCATCAGCTCTGATAGTGACTTGAGCCAGCTCCGCATGCACGCGGTTTAGGGAATCTTGCACCGTTTTTCCAGCGCCTTTTGCAGTTCTGGCGCTATCTGCTTGGCTACTTCACGGGCCAGGGCTACATAATCCATGGCTGCAGGAAGAGCGGACATTACGTGCTCTGTCGGGCTTGAAAGCTGGGACTGATGGTGCTGCAGCTCATCTTCCTGTGTGTAGAACAGGGTCGCAGTGGCGGGAAGCGCCGCCATCTTACCTCCCTTTACCACTGCCGCGGCTGATTCCTCCACGGCTGGCTTCTGCGCGCTTCTGAGGAGGTACCTGTCCATACAGGCACCACCGGTGATGTTTCCGTGTGCAGGGCTGGTGACTTCACCGCTGATTATCGTCGCCTTAGCGACTATTGCGAGCTTACAGGCTGGACGGGAGCGGGAGCTCAGTCACTCGCGTCCTGCATCCCCAGCGCCGGAACCGGAAGTCTCAAAACAAGACTTTTTAAATGGATCTGAAGATTTAGCCCCTTCTCGTGGCAGACATTTTTCTTTTTATCCTCTCCACTTTCCAAAAGCAATAACGGTTTTATTTTTCCGTCAGCTTAGCCGTATGAGGGCTTGTTTTATGCAGGACGAGTTGTCGTTTTTCATCACACCATTTATTGTACCATATAATGTACTAGGAAACGGGAAAAAATGTCTTTGTGGGGTGTAATGGGAAAAAAAAAACAGTGATTCCTTCATGTTTTCTGGGTTTCATTTTAACGGCGTCCCCCGTGCGGTAAAAACAACCTGTTAAATTTGTTCTGCCAGTCAATACAATTACAGCAAAACCAAATGTATGTAGTTTCTTTTAGGTTTCACTACTTTTACGAGAAAAAAAAAAAAGAATTGTTAAAAATAAAATTAGTTTTGCGTCGCTATATTCTGAGAACCTTAACTTTTTACAATTTCCGCTGATTGACCGGTGTGAGGGCAAGTTTTTTTTCAGGGTGAGCAATGTATTGCAGTATATCGTGATTTCTACCAGCTCCTATTAAGTCCTGCCTCTGGACTTGGAGCTTAATAGGAGCGCAAAGATGGCAGACCTGGGCACCTTCATTAGGCCCCCAGGCTGCTATGACAACCTCTGGCAGCCCACAATCATGTCGGAGGGGGCTATTGATCGCAGCATTTAAGGGATTAAACGAGCAGGATCATAGTAATCTATGATCCTGCTCGTTGCAGTGAAGTGTCGGATATAACATGTAGGCAAAAACAGCAACTTATCAAACGGGCTCAGCCTACGAGGCCGCTCTATACTTTCCCTCCCGGCCTCTGGGGGGTGTGTGTGTGTGTGTATGTGTATATATATATATATATATATATATATATATAGTGTTTTTTTGTTTTTTTTTAATTAAACCAATTGACAGTATTTCTTGAAGTCGAGAATTCTGAGAAACATTAAATATTCAAAATATTTTTTTATGTCTTATTTTGTAGCCATGCTTTGACTTTTCAAAGTTATCATTTAAGTAACTTACACCTTTAGGCCACATGCGGCAAATCCGCAGCGTAACCAAGGTAATAGTAAAGTAAATGAGATTTCAAACAATTTCATCTACATTGTAGAATTTTCCTGCATGCAAATTGACCTGCTGTGTGGATTTCAAAATTTGCAGCATGTCAATTTATCTTGAATTTCCGTCTTAAAATTGTATCTCACAAGTTAATAAAAAAAATCTGGAGAATAAAATCCGCACCCGTTTCCACATTTTAATGAAACGGTAACTAAACGTTGAAAAAAAACTTCTGACATGTAATAGTGACATGTCAGAAGTTTTGATCAGTGAGGGTCTGAACACCGACAGCCCCACTGATTGCTAAAAAGAAGTTGCAATGACGCTTGGGTGAGCACTTCTGCAACTCCTCTGGCATTAACATCAGCACAAAAACTGTGCGCCGAGAGCTTCATGGCATGAGTTTAAATGGCCGCGCAGCTGCATGCAAGTCTTAAATCACCAGGCCCAATGACAAGTGTCGGATGGAGTGGTGTAAAGCACACTGCCACTGGACTCTGGAGAAGGGTTCTGTGGAGTGATGAATAACCCTTCTCTATCTGACGGTCTGATTGATGAATCTGGGTTTGACAAATGCCAGGAGAACGTTACCTGCCTGAAAGTATTGTGCTAACTATAAAGTTTGGTGGAGAGGGGATAATGCTATGGGGTTCTTCTTTTAGTTCCAGTGAAGGGAAATCTTTATGGTTCAGCATATCAAGACATTTTAGATAATTGAATGCTACTAACTTTGTGGGAACAGTTTGTGGAAGGCCCTTTTTTTGTTCCAGCATAACTGTGCCCCAAGTGCACAAAGCAAAGAAGGTTGAGAAGAATTTGACTGGCCCCCACAGAGCCCTGACCTCAACCCCATTGGGATGAACTAGAATGGAGATTGCGAGCCAAGCACTCTCGTCCAACATGTGTCTGACCTCACAAATGCTTTTCTGGATGAAAGGACAAAAATTCCCATAGACAGTTCAAAATTTTGTTTATTAGATAAAGCAATGGTCACTATTATATTTTTTGTCAGCTACATAGTTAGTACGGTTGAAAAAAAAGACATTCCCATCCCTTGGTTGAACTTAATGGACAAGGAAAGGGAAAAATTTCTACACATAGGAGAGAATATATTTTTGTTCTAGGAAATTATCGAAGCCTTTTTTAAAGCCGTCTACTGTCCCTGCTGTGACCAGCTCCTGCGGTAGACTATTCCATAGTTTCACAGTTCTCACAGTAAAGACACTTTTTTTCTCCAGACGGAGGGAGTACCCCCTTGTTTTTTTCGGCGGTTTTACATGGAACAGGATTTCGCCACATTTTTTGTATGTGCCATTAATATATTTATATAAGTTAATCATGTCCCCCCTTAATCGTCTCTTTTCAAGACTAATAGGTTTAATTCTATTAATCTTTCCTCATAACTTAGATTCACCATGCCCCTTATTAGCTTCGTTGCTCTTCTTTGTATTTTTTCCAACTCCAGGGCATCCTTTCTATGAACTGGAGCCCAGAACAGAACTGCATATTCTAGATGAGGCCTCACTAATGCTTTGTAAAGTGGTAATATTACATCCCTGTCCCACGAGTCCATGCCTCTTTCAATGCACGACAATATCTTGCTGGTCTTAGAAGCAGCTGATTGACATTGCATGCGGTTAGTTTATGATCTACAAGTACACCCAGATCCTTCTCAACAAGTGACTCCCCCAGTGTAGCTCCCCCTAGGACATATGATGCATGCAGGTTGTTGGTACCCAGATGAATAACTTTACATTTATCTACATTAAACTTCATTTGCCAAGTGGATGCCCAAACACTTAGGCCTCATGCCCACTTCAGTTATTTTCTTCAGGGTGCTATCCGTTTTTTTAACGGACAGCACCCTGACCAATTCATTTCTATGGGGCCCTGCACAATTCAGTTGTTTTGACAGTTCCGTTAGTCCGTTCCGTCAAAAGTAGTGCATGCCCTACTTCTGTCCGTCGTTCAGTGACCGTGGGGCCCAATGAAGTCTATGGGTCCGTCAAACAAATGGACGGCACAGGGACGGCATCCGTATGCGGTCCGTTTTTCACGGATCCATTGCTAAGCAACGGCAGAGCGTGCCAAAGTTCCCTGCCTTCAACACACAAGACGGATTTTAACAGACCGTTTAAAACAGAAGACAAACGGAAGCACAGCATCCGTTTAAAACGGAACAACGGAATGGACGCGGAGTGACAACGGAAACCACGCGGATGTAACAACAGACACTCGGCTCAGTTTTAAACGGATGTGAAAACGGTGAAGGATGTGTGCATGAGGCCTGAGTGTGTTCAAATCAGCTTGCAATTTCCGAACATCTTCCGTAGAGTGAACAATACTACATAGCTTGGTATCATCTGCAAAAATAGAAATAGTGCTATTAATCCCATCCTCTATATCATTAATAAATAAGTTGAATAATAGTGGTCCCAGCACTGAACCCTGGGGAACACCACATATAACCGGTGACCATTCAGAGTAGGAAACATTCAACACAACTCTCTGGATACGGTCCTTGAGCCAATTCTCAATACAATTACAAACTATACTATCTAAACCTATAGTTCTTCATTTACCCATGAGACGTCTATGAGGGGCAGTAGTGTCAAATGCCTTTGCAAAGTCCAAAAACACTGAGCTTCTGCTCAAATCTTCATAAAAACAAATCAGGTTGGTTTGACAACTTCTGTTCTTTGTAAAACTGTGAGGGCTGTCACTTATAATACTATATTTTTTGTCACATAATCCTATATATAGTCCTCAATAGCCCCTCAAAAGTTTTCCCCACGATGGCTGCGAAGCTTACTGGTCTATATTTACCCGGGGAAGACCTAGAGCCCTTTTTCAAAATCGGCACCACATTTGCCCTGCGCCAGTCCCTTGGCACTATACCAGTCACTAGAGAATCTCTAAATATTATGAAGAGGGGGACAGAAATAACTGAACTAACCTCTTTAACCCCTTCCCGCTCCTGGACGTACTATTAGGTAATGGTAGCTGTGTTGTTCGCGCTCCATGACCTAATAGTACGTCTCGGGAGTAACGGCCGTTTCGGCCGTCCTCCCGACACATACAGGAGCTGTGACAGCTGCTGTCTCGTACAGCAGCTGTCACAGCTCCTACAGCGGGGACCGATCGCTGTGTCCCCGCTGATTAACCCCTTAAAAGCCGCGTTCAATAGAGATCGCGGCTTTTTAGGGGTTACGCTGCCATCGCCGTCCTGCTACACGATAGCGGCCGGTGATGGTGACTATGGCAACCGGACACCAAACAATGGCGTCCGACTATGCCATCGACGGAAGCCTAGTGGGTCCTGACAAAGTCAGGACCCTCTATGCTTTCTGTAAGTGAGTAGCTGACAGTTCTATTACACTGCACTACGCATGTAGTGCAGTGTATTAGAATAGCGATCAGGGCCTCCTGCCCTCAAGTCCCCTAGTGGGACAAAGTAATAAAGTTAAAAAAAAGGTGTGTAAAAATAAGAAAATAAAAGTTTTAAAAGTATTAAAAGCAAAAATCCCCCTTTTTACCTTATCAGCCCTTTATTATTAATAAAAATATATAAACAAATAAATAAACTATACATAATTGGTATCGCCGTGTCCGTAACGGCCTGAACTACAAAATTATTTCGTTATTTATCCCGCACGGTGAACGCCGTAAAAGAAAATAATAATAAACCGTACCACAATCACAATTGTTTGGTCACTTCAACTCCCAAAAAATGGAATAAAAAGAGACCAAAAAGTCGCATGTACCTAATGGTAATGATCGAACTACAGTTCGTTACGCAAAAAATAAGTCCTCGCACGCCTTTATTGATGGAAAAATAAAAAAGTTCTGGATCTTAGAATACGGTAACACAAAAAGTGAATGATTTTTTACAAAAAGTATTTTATTGTGCAAACACCATAAGACATAAAAAAACTATAAACATATGGTATCGCCATAATCGTATCGCCCCGCAGAATAAAGTGAATATGTCTTTTATAGCACACGGTGAACGCTGTAAAAAAATAGAATAAAAACACAATAGTAGAATTGCTGTTTTTTAGTCACCACGCCACCTAAAAATAGAATAAAAACTGATCAAAAAGCCGCATGCACCCCAAGACAACTACAATGAATTCCTCAAGGGGTCTAGTTTCCAAAATGGGGTCACTTTTGGGGGGTTTCCACTGTTTTGGCCGGTGCTTCAGTCCATTACCGCACTAGGGCCACATGTGGGATATTTCTCAAAACTGCAGAATCTGGGTGATAAGTATTAAGTTGCATTTCTCTGATAAAACCTTTTGTGTTATAAAAAAAATGGTATAAAAAGGATTTTCTGACAAAAAAAAAATAAATGTAAATTTCACCTCTACTTTGCTCTAAATTTCTGTGAAACACCTAAAGGGTTCATAAACGTTTTAAATGCTGTTGTGAATACTTTGAGGGGTTTAGTTTCTAAAATGGGGTGTTTGATAGGGGTTTCTAATATATGGGCACCTCAAAGCAACTTCAGAACTGAACTGTAACCTAAAAAAAAATAAAAAAAATTAGGCAATACTTTGCTTCTTACATTATACTGATAATGAGCCGTGCCCACCCCGAGATGACCCCAGTTTTGACCGTTTGTATAAACAGAGACCCCTATTAGACCGTTTCAGTGCCCGGTTTTCCCAAGCATACAGCCCCGAGAAGTGTATTTCTATTGATGAGTCCTTGGTACATTTTAAAGGGAGGGTTAAATTCCGCGAGTACCTGCCGGGTAAGAGGGCAAGGTATGGCGTGAAGATGTATAAGCTATATGAGAGTGTATCAGGGTATACCTACAGATTTAGGATATATGAAGGGAAGGATAGCAGTATTCAGCCACCAGAATGCCCCCCCCTTACTGGGAGTTAATGCAAAATTTGTGTGGGATTTGGTGCACCCACTGCTGGACCAGGGTTACCACCTCTACCTGGATAATTTTTATACCAGCGTCCCACTCTTCAACTGCCTCGCTTCCAGAAGTCCTGCAGCATGCGGCACTGCTAGAAGAAATCTGAGAGGCCTCCCTAAGACTCTGCTTGGGCAAACACTCAGAAGGGGTGAGAGCAGGGCACATTCTAGCAGCAACATATTGTGTGTCAAGTACAAGACTAGAGAGATGTCCTTGTATTGACAACAATACATGGCCACACCAGTACCCATGTACCTGTACGAGGTACCAGTACAGAGACCCCCAAACCAGACTGCATCCTGGACTACAATAGGTACATGGGAGGGGTGGACTTGTCAGATCAAGTCCTGAAGCCCTACAGCGCCATGCGGTGTGGTATAAAAAGCAGGTCGTGCACATCATACCGATGGCATTGTACAATGGGTACGTGCTACGTCGATGTACAGGCCAGACGGGAACTTTCCTGGAATTTCAAGAGGTGGTTATCAAGAAACTAATCTTTAGGGACCAAGAAGGGGGGGGGGGCACCCAGTACTTCTGGAAGCAGGGCCACACGCATCGTACCAGGGCAACACTTTCCAGGAGAAGTTCCCCAAACTGGCAAGAAGGGAAAAAGTCAAATGAGGTGCAAAGTCTGCTATAAGAAGGGGATAAGGGAGGACACAATATATCAATGTGACATGTGTCCCGAAAAACCAGAGCTCTGTATGGTTTATAATTTACCCCAATTTTACTTACCCTGATGTACTTCGCACAGCTTATCCCCCCTCGTCTTTCCCCTCTGGGCCCTGCTGTGTGCCCAGGCAGCTGATAACAGCCACATGTAGGGTATTGCCGTACCCAGGAGAACCCACATTACAGTTTATGGGGTGTATGTCTCCGGTGAAAATACTCACTACACCTCTAGATGAATGCCATAAGGGTGTAGTTTTTAAAACGGGGTCACTTCTTGCGGGTTTCAACTGTACTGGTACCTCAGGGGCTTCTGCATACATGACTTCGCACCAGAAAATCCCCAGTAGGCCAAATGGTGGTCCTTTCCTTCTGAGCCCTCCCATGGGCCCAAACGGCAGTTTATCACCACAAATGGGGTATTGCCGCACTCAGGACAAATTGGGCAACAAAATGGAGTATTTTATTTCTTGTGAAAATAAGAATTTTTGAGCTAAAACGACATATTTAAATTCCCAACCCAATTCAAATAAGTTCTATGAAGAAACTATGAGGTCTAAATGGTCACATTACCCATAAATGAATTCCTTGAGGGGTGTAGTTTCCACTTCTGGTGGGTTTCCATTGCTTTGATACCTCTGGGGCTCTGCAAATGCGACATGGCACCCGAAAACCAAACCAGCAAAATCTGCACTCCAAAGAACACACAGCGCTCCTTCCCTTCTGAGGCCTCCCATGGGCCCAAACGGCAGTTTATCGCCACAAATGGGGTATTGCTGCACTCAGGAGCAATTGGGCATCAAAATGGGGTATTTTGTTCCCTGTGAAAATAAGAAATTTTGATAAAAAAGGACATCTTATTGGAAAAAATGATTTTTTTTCATCTCACAGCCCAATTCAAATAGGTGCTGTGAAAAAATTGTGCGGTCAAAATTGTAACAACCACCATATTTGAATTCCTTGAGGGGTGTAGTTTCCATTGCTTTGATACATCTGGGGCTCTGCAAATGCAACAGGGCACCCGAAAACCAATCCAGCAAAATCTGGACTCCAACAAACACATAGCGCTCCTTTTCTTCTGAGCCCTCCCGTGGGCCCAAACAGCAGTTTATCACCACAAATGGGGTATTGCCGCACTAAGGACAAATTGGGCAACAAAATGGGGTATTTTGTTCCCTGTGAAAATAAGAAATTTTGATCACAAATGACATTTTATTGGAAAAAATGACTTTTTTCATTTCACAGCCCAATTTAAATAGGTGCTGTGAAAAAACTGTGCGGTCAAAATGGTAACAACAACCATAAATGAATTCCTTGAGGGGTGTAGTTTCCAGAATGGGGTCACTATTGGGGGATTCCTACTGTTTTGGCATCTCAACACACTTTCAAATCTGGCATGCTGCCTAAAATGTAGTCTAATAAAAAAAGAGGCCCCAAAACGCACTAGGTGCTTCTTTGCTTCTAGGGCTTGTGTTTTAGTCCACGAGCGCAGTAAAGCCACATGTGGGACATTTCTAAAAACTGCAGAATCTGGACAATACATATTTAGTAGTGTTTCTCTGGTAAAACCTTCTGTGTTACAGAAAAAAAATTGAATAAAATTGCAATTCAGCAAGAAAAATGAAATTTGCAAATTTCACCTCTACTTTGCTTTAATTCCTGTAAAATGCCTGAAGGGTTAAAAAAAACTTTCTAAATGCTGTTTTGAATACTTTGAGGGGTCTAGTTTTTAAAATGGGGTGTTTTATCAGGGTTTCTAATACATAGGCCCCTCAAAGACACTTCAGAACTGAAGAGCTACCTTAAAAAAAGGCTTTTGAAATTTTCATAAAAATATGAGAAATTGCTGCTTATGTTCTTAGCCTTGTAACGTCCAAGGAAAATAAAAGAATGTTCAAAAAACGATGCCAATCTAAAGTAGACATATGGGAAATGTGAACTAGTAACTATTTTGGGTGGTATAACCATCTGTTTTACAAGCAGATGCATTAAAATTCTGAAAAATGCTATTTTTTAAAAAATTTCTCTAAATTTTGCAATTTTTCACCAACAAACACTGAATATATAGACCAAATTTTACCACGAACATGAAGCCCAATGTGTCACGAGAAAACAATCTCAGAATCGCTTGGATAGGTTTAAGCATTCCGACGTTATTACCACATAAAGTGAAATATGTCAGATTTGAAAAATGGACTCTGAGCCTTAAGGCCAAAACTAGGCGGCGTCCTTAAGGGGTTAAGAACTCTAGGATGCAACCCATCTGGTCCCGGGGCCTTGTGTAAATTTATTTTATTCAAGTTAGCTTGGACCATATCTACGTTTCGGTCAAAAGACCTTCGTCAGGCACTACAAGTATACAGAACATTGTACGTGGGTATATTTGCATCATATACATACATAAATCAAAAATAAAACATGACATATACAAGGAAAATTAAAATAGATATTAAGGAAATCCAAACTGAATTGTGCTATAAAATACCACAAAAATAATAATCAAACAAGAACAGAATCGGTGAACGGATGACATCCTCATCCCGGGCACAATGACATGTTGTGGTCAGGTATGCGTTATACAGTGGGTTCCTCATAGAGGCAGAATGGACGGTTCTATAGAGGCTGAGCTCAAACAGAAATATCTAAACATCAGTCGTTAAGGAGATAAGACATAGCAAGATAAATATCTTATACTGGTTATTCTGTAGTTATAATTACTTATACAATGTATTAATGTTGTGTTGTCAAATGAGCAAATACCACAAAACAACATGGCAAACATCTTAGGTCTGTTGGAGGTCAGGTGACTCGTATACCCATTTGCTGTAAAATACTAGTGTGATAGTAGTTTACTAACTCTACCTGCAATCTGACAGTTCAGTGCTAGCTAACGTCTCACAGATACATAGTTATAGTATAGTGGGTGCAGGATTATTTCAAGCATACCTCGTTTCCCTGGTTATCTTCGTGGGGCTGGTATGTGCTCAATTACCTGGAATTGCAACTGTGAGATGTTGTGTGTTCTGGATAAAAAATGTGCTGGGATCGGTAGTAGGGTCTTGTTGCATCGAATGTTGCTCTTATGCTGACCTATTCTATCCCGTATGCGCTGCGTCGTTTCTCCAACATACGCTAGCCCGCATGGGCACTTTATCATGTAAATGACATAGTTCGTATTGCATGTGAAGTATTCCTTTATTTGTATGCGCTCGCCAGTCTGGGGATGTTGTAGTGTGTCGCCTTTTATTATGTGGGAGCACTGTAGACAGGATCGACATGGGAACATCCCTTTTCTTGGGGTATTCAGGAAGGTTTGTCTTAATGGTCTCTTTGCTGATCCTACATCTGCTCTTATTAACCTGTCTCTGAGGTTCTGGGGTCTCTTGGAGCATGGAAGAAATGGAGTCTGGAACTCTATGACCTTTGGATATGCTTCTTTGAGAAGCGACCAGTGCTTTCTAATAATGTGATCTACCTTATAGGCACAAGGGTGGTACGTATGCACGAAAGGTATACATTTGGGTTTGTCTCTGTTCCTGTTGGCAACTGTCATCAATTGCGCTTCCCTTAATGTTTGGCTTGGATAGCCTCTGTCTCTGAATTTTTGGGTCATATTAGCCATGCGCATGGTCCTATTGTCGGTATCGTCTACTATCCTGGTTATGCGTGTGTACTGGGACTTCGGGAGAGATCTCTTAATTGCTATTGGGTGACAACTGTCGTAATGTAAGAGGCCATTTCTGTCTGTTTTTTTCGTAAACATATCAGTGCTGAGGTGGCTACTATTATCCTTAATGACCATGGTGTCCAGGAAACTGATCCTGGATCTGTCAAAATTCAATGTAAAGACCAACAATGTTTCAAGAAGATCAAGAATATTGCAAGCAGTTCGAGCATATACTAAATAAATGCTCACTGGACCTGATGACGTTGACGATATCGCACCTGCAGAAAAACATCGTGGAGTTAAAGAAACAGATTACAGCGGCTGAACAACAAATGAGGACCACTATGCCTGTCGCAGAGTCCAATACCTTCGATGACAAATTAAGAGCAACTCTCAACACTCATAGAATTGAAATAGAACAACAAAAGAGGAAGAAGTTCCAGAGGGATTTGGACGACTACAACAACCAGAGAGTATACAAATGGCATGAAGGATATCCAGGCAGCAGACAAACACGAAGAGGGGCGTATAGCTCATCAGGATCTTCATACTCGGGATCGGGGGGCGAAGGACAGGAATATCATCAACAAAGACCATATGGGAACCGTTTTTTAGGCCAACGACGGGGCAGACGCCCAAGAAGAGGACGAGGAGAGGCGGAAAGCAATCAAGAAGAAATCAATCGGATGATGGAGACGAGATCACAGGTATGACCTCTACATCACAATCACTGATAGTCAATATCTCGTCTAAAACCCTGAGTCCAGCCCAGCTACTCCTCCTCCAGAAGGGCCTTTCCTTCTGCCCAACATACAGGTACGATTTGTTCCAGCTAGAAATGGATCTTAATCGTTTTTTCAGATCCCTACGCCTACGGGTTTACTTCTCCAACATGGAGGAGCCCCGGAGGAACAGTTGTCAACCCTTCAGAGGGCCCTGTGATTACCTCTCGAGACTTTGGATTGAGGAACAAGAGTTTCTTCAACCCGCCAAAGAACTCACCTGCGTTGGAGACATTCATCAATCTGATCCACAGAGATGTGGACAGATTTAATCACGACTTTAGACTAGGCCAGTTTAAAAGTCAGGCCAACTTGAGCAATTTGGACAGACAAGCCTTGTCTTCCCTTACTGGGGACAAGGATCTGATCATTAAACCTGCTGATAAGGGGGGAGCAATTGTAGTGATGGACAGGTCCACTTATTTCAGGGAGATACATAGACAGCTACAGGACACTTCGGTCTATCTACCCGTAAGTCAGGACCCTACCAGTAAAATCGCACTAAAAATAAAGAACGTCCTAGAGAAACATATGGCCCTAGGTACGATAGATCAAGAGACAGTATCTTATTTGACCAATAGACACCCGGTCATACCCGTGTTCTATATACTCCCCAAAATACACAAAGGTCTAGACAACCCTCCTGGACGGCCGATAGTGGCCTCCACGGATTCACTGTTCACACCTCTCTCGAAATTCATGGAGAAACTCCTGACCCCACTTGTAAAGAACACAAGGTCGTTTTTGTTGGACACATTTAGCTTTTTAGAGATCATCCACACACTTGAGATGATAGCTCCAGATGTCATCCTGGTGACCCTGGATGTTTGCAGCCTCTATACCTCGATTGTACACACAAAAGGGCTGATTGCGGTCAAAGAGATACCCACTAAGGCTGGGAAAGAGAGAAAGATCATAGACTTAGGCCTTGACCTACTGACAATTATCTTAACCGACAATTACTTTTTATTTGAAGATACATATTTTATTCAAAAGAGGGGCACAGCTATGGGATCCAATGTGGCACCACCATATGCAAACTGCTATATGGCCCATTTCGAGGAAAATTACATATACCCCACAACTATGTTTGAAGAACATATATTGTTATGGACCAGATATATAGACGACATATTCTGCCTATGGCAGGGCACCGAGGAGACATTGCTAAAATTCATTGAGTACCTCAATAGCATTTGGCCAGAGCTGCAGTTTACATTGAATTTGGACAGATCCAGGATCAGTTTCCTGGACACCATGGTCATTAAGGATGATAGTGGCCACCTCAGAACTGATCTGTTTATGAAAGAAACAGACAGAAATGGCCTCTTACATTACGACAGTTGTCACCCAATAGCAATTAAGAGATCTCTCCCGAAGTCCCAGTACACAGGCATAACCAGGATAGTAGACTATACCGACAATAGGACCATGCGCATGGCTAATATGACCCAAAAATTCAGAGACAGAGGCTATCCAAGCCAAACATTAAGGGAAGCGCAATTGATGACAGTTGCCAACAGGAACAGAGACAAACCCAAATGTATACCTTTCGTGCATACGTACCACCCTTGTGCCTATAAGGTACATCACATTATTAGAAAGCACTGGTCGCTTCTCAAAGAAGCATATCCAAAGGTCATAGAGTTCCAGACTCCATTTCTTCCATGCTCCAAGAGACCCCAGAACCTCAGAGACAGGTTAATAAGAGCAGATGTAGGATCAGCAAAGAGACCATTAAGACAAACCTTCCTGAATACCCCAAGAAAAGGGACGTTCCCATGTCGATCCTGTCTACAGTGCTCCCACATAATAAAAGGCGACACACTACAACATCCCCAGACTGGCGAGCGCATACCAATAAAGGAATACTTCACATGCAATACGAACTGTGTCATTTACATGATAAAGTGCCCATGCGGGCTAGCGTATGTTGGAGAAACGACGCAGCGCATACGGGATAGAATAGGTCAACATAAGAACAACATTCGATGCAACAAGACCCTACTACCGATCCCAGCACATTTTTTATCCAGAACACACAACATCTCACAGTTGCAATTCCAGGTAATTGAGCACATACCAGCCTCACGAAGATAACCAGGGAAACGAGGTATGCTTGAAATAATCCTGCACCCACTATACTATAACTATGTATCTGTGAGACGTTAGCTAGCACTGAACTGTCAGATTGCAGGTAGAGTTAGTAAACTACTATCACACCAGTATTTTACAGCAAATGGGTATACGAGTCACCTGACCTCCAACAGACCTAAGATGTTTGCCATGTTGTTTTGTGGTATTTGCTCATTTGACAACACAACATTAATACATTGTATAAGTAATTATAACTACAGAATAACCAGTATAAGATATTTATCTTGCTATGTCTTATCTCCTTAACGACTGATGTTTAGATATTTCTGTTTGAGCTCAGCCTCTATAGAACCGTCCATTCTGCCTCTATGAGGAACCCACTGTATAACGCATACCTGACCACAACATGTCATTGTGCCCGGGATGAGGATGTCATCCGTTCACCGATTCTGTTCTTGTTTGATTATTATTTTTGTGGTATTTTATAGCACAATTCAGTTTGGATTTCCTTAATATCTATTTTAATTTTCCTTTTATATGTCATGTTTTATTTTTGATTTATGTATGTATATATATGATTCAAATATACCCACGTACAATGTTCTGTATACTTGTAGTGCCTGACGAAGGTCTTTTGACCGAAACGTTGCACCAAACCCTTGGCATCGAATATAATAAAACTTCAAGAAATTGAACCTTACGACTCAGTGTGCCGAATACTTTTTCACAATACGATTGGGTTGGGACCCTATTCGTGCACCTTCTCTGATCTAGTGCATTCCGAACCAATCTGGACCATATCTACATTCATCCAATTCAGTATATCAACTGATATATTAACAACACTGGCAACGGCTACATCAGCTACTCTTTCTTCTGTTGTGTATACAGAGCTGAAGAACCCATTTAGTAACTCTGCCTTCTCTTGATCCACGGTGACCAACTCCCCATTACCACTATTTAGGGGTCCTACATGTTTAGACCTAGGCTTTTTTGCATTTATATACTTGAAGATTTTTTGGGGATTTGATTTGCTATCCTTGGCCACCTGCTTTTCATTTTATACTGATTTTATTACCTTTTTACAGATTTTATTAAGCTCTTTATAATTTAAAAAGGCTAGAGCTGTACCCTCAGATTTGTATTTTTCAATTGCCCTTTTTACAGAAAGTGTAAGCCATGTGGGGTTTAATTTTAGTCGTTTATACATTTTACCTATAGGAATAAATTTTGCACTATAATTACCCAAAGTAGATTTTAAAATCTCCCATTTATCATTTGTACCTTTATTTGACATTAGTTCTTCCCTGTCTATATCCTAAATGGCAGCAATCATCCTGGGGAAATTGGCCTTCTTAAATTCAAGTGTTTTTGCCCTCCCAGACTGTGTTTGTTTTTTACAGCATAGGTAAAATATAACTATATATAAAATATATTGTGATCACCGAGGTTTTCATGAACATTGACATTGCCAACAAGCTCTGCATTATTAGAAATGACCAGAACCAACAGAGCTTCACCTCTAGTCGGGTCTTCCACAAACTGGGCCATAAAATTTTCCTGCAACAGGTTGAGGAAATTTCTCCCCTTTGCAGTTGAAGCCGAACAATGACCCCAATTAATATCCCGGTAAATAAAATCTCCCATTACAACTACAATACCAGCCTGTGCAGCCCACTCCATTTGTTTATATAGCTGATCTTCCATTTCCTCAGTTATATTGGGGGGGGGGGGGGGTCTATAGATTACACCAAACATATTTTTTTCAGTGTTTACCTCCCTTTGTAATTCCATCCACAAGGTTTCAACCTCCTCACAATGGTCTCTTTCACACTCGCCTTCATATCACTTCTCACATACAGACATACACCACCGCCTCTCCTATTTGCTTTGTCATTCCGAAACAGTGTAAAACCCTGTAGATTTACAGACCAGTCATGTGAAGAATCTAGCCATGTTTCAGCAACACCAACTATATCTATATGTTCCTCCAGTACCAAGGCCTCTAGCTCCCCCATTTTGCTTTCTAGACTTCCGGCATTTTTTGCAGCAGATAGGCGCTGCAATGTAGATTACAGTAACGTTTTTATTTTTAAAAAACGAGCATTTTTGGCCAAGTTATGACCATTTTTGTAGTTATGCAAATGAGGCTTGCAAAAGTCCAAGTGGGTGTGTTTAAAAGTAAAAGTCCAAGTGGGCGTGTATTATGTGCGTACATCGGGGCGTTTTTACTACTTTTACTAGCTGGGCGTTCTGACGAGAAGTATCATCCACTTCTCGTCAGAACGCCCAGCTTCTGACAGTGCAGACACAGCCGTGTTCTCGAGAGATCACGCTGTGTCGTCACTCACAGGTCCTGCATCGTGTCAGACGAGCGAGGACACATCGGCACCAGAGGCTACAGTTGATTCTGCAGCAGCATCGGCATTTGCAGGTAAGTCGATGTAGCTACTTACCTGCACTGCCAGAAGCTGGGCGTTCTGAAGAGAAGTGGATGATACTTCTCGTCAGAAAGCCCAGCTAGTAAAAGTAGTAAACACGCCCCGATGTACGCACATAATACACGCCCACTTGGACTTTTACTTTTAAACACACCAACTTGGACTTTTGCAAGCCTCATTTGCATAACTACAAAAATGGTCATAAACGTGGCCAAAAATGCTCGTTTTTTAAAAATAAAAACGTTACTGTAATCTACATTGCAGCGCCGATCTGCTGCAATAGCAGATAGGGGTTGCAAAATCTGGTGACAGAGCCTCTTTAATGACCAAGCTATTTTTTACGTTTTTCAATCGTCGCATTCCAAGAGCTATAACCTTTTTACTTTTGCGTCGACATAGCTGTATAAGGTCTTGTTTTTTGCGGGACAAGTTGTATTTTTTAATAGCACCATTTTTAGGTACATATTATTTATTGATTAACTTTTATTAACTTTTTTTTGGGGGGGGGGGGGGGAATAGAAAAAAACCTGAAATTTCGCCACTCTTTTTTGCGTCCTAAATCTACGCCGTTTACCGTGTGGTATAAATAACACAATAACTTTATTCAGCGGGTTGTTACCATTGCAACGATACCAAATTTGTATAGTTTTTGTATGTTTTACTACTTTTACACAGTAAAAACGCTTTTTTTTCAAAATTATTTGTTTTTGTGTCTCCATATTTGAAGAGCCGTAACGTTTTTATTTTTTCGCCGATGCGGTTGTATGAGGGCTTTTTTTTTGCGGGACGACTTGTAGTTTTTATTGGTACTATTACATTTTTTTAAAGTCAGTATTCACAGAAAACAGCAATTTTTCCATAGTTTTTTATTATTTATGTTACGGCGTTCACCGTGCGGGTTAAATAATGTAATAGAGTTATAGTCGGGGTCGTTACGGACGCTGCGATACCAAATATGTGTAACTTTTTAACTTTATTTTGTTTTTTTAATAGTAAAGCAGTTTGTAAGGGGAAAAGCTGGGTTTTTCATTTTTTTTCACATTTTTTTTTAAATTAACTTTATTAAACTTTTTTTTCACTTTTTTACTAGTCCCATTAGGGGACTAGAATATGCGATTCTGCGATCACATTTATAATACACTGCAATACTTTTGTATTGCAGTGTATTACTGCCTGTCCGTTTAACACGGACAGGCATCTGCTAGGTCATGCCTGCGGCATGATCTAGCAGGCATTCACTCCAGGCAGCCTGGGGGCCTTTATTAGACCCCCGGCTGCCATTGGAGACACAGACACTCGGCGATTGTATCGCCGGGTGTCGGTGGGAGAGAGATGGAGCTCCCTCCCTCTCTCCAAAACCACTCAGATGCGGTGCTCGCTATTGAGCACCGCATCTGAGGGGTTAAACGTGTGAGATCGATACTAATATCGATCTCACATGGCAGAGCAGGGACGCTCCCAGCCCTCAGCTGCCTCTAGCAGCTGAGAGCAGGGAGATCTGACAGTTCCCTGCTCTGTTTACTTATTCCGATGCCGCGACGTAAAAAGTCTATGGCATCGGAATAAGGCCCGTTAGTGACCGACGTAGAAACACGATGGGTCGGTCACTAACGGGTTAACCTTTTCCTAAAATAATAATAACAGTTAATTGAGGCTTTATTTGTACACCAAAATAGTACCATTTAAAAACATAACTCGTTCCACAACAAACAAGCACTCAAAGATACGCTGACTGAAAATTAAAAAGCTATCCCTCTCGGAATGTTCTACAGATGCTTTTGTGGTGCAAAATAAATAAATATAAAACAAAACAAAACAGTACTTATCTGGTATCTGTATACGTGTAATGTCCCATAGAATAAAGTTTAAATGTTATTTATACTATATGACTATCACGTAGAAAAAAAAACCAGAACAAATACAATGGTGGAATTGCCACCCCCCCAAAAAAAACGAAAAAAAATTAATCAATTTGTTATAGGTACCCCAAAATGGTACCACTGAAAAATATAATTAGTCCTGCAAAAAACATGCCCTTGGCAGAAAAATAAAAGTTATGACCCTCGGAATACGATGATGAGAAAACTGAAAAAAATTAATGCATCCTGAAGGCCAAAATAGGCCGCCAGTCACTGACTGGTTCAGCGACAGCGGGTCCTGCGTTCCTCTGACAGGTAGAATCGAGCCCTTACCGATCACATCTGTCAGAGACACGCAAGACCCACTGTCACTGAAACCGTCAGTCCCGCTGACCTGATGTATACAGGTCTCAGCACTAGATACAGCTGCTATGTATACAATGATACAAAGCAGCTGTATCTGAAAAAGTAAAAATAATTTTTAATAAAAAAGTATTTAGAAAGTTGCACAAAACCCACACAGACATTTCTATATAAAAAAAAAAAAACAAACAAAAACGATTTCAAAAGGTGTACTTAGCCTTTAAGGCTTCAAATCATTGATCATGTTCTATTGGCTGTTTCTCATTAGTGCGTGTAGCCTTTATACTCAGAACATCCTACATGCAAGCTAGATTCCCACTCTCATTCATCTCTTAAATAGGGCCTCTAAACAAAATTCTCAATATGTACTAAAGCATTTGTACATGCCAAATCTAAAGTGCATTGAATATATTCATAAATTTAGCTAATAAAACTAACGGTTCTCCTCATTAGGCAGAATATGGCTCACGTAGAACAGGCTAACGAGGAGCACCGATCACAGTTGAAGGTACATAGCACTCAGACGAGCGCTTCTGCACTTTCGCAACGGTGGGGGTCACAGCACCTGGCCCTTCACCGATCCAAACTTCTGATATGTCTATCTGAAATCTTGCTAAAATGTCCCTGTGTCTCATAGTCCGCAGTCAAGGGACCCGGCATCGCCGGGCGCCATGACCGCTTCATTACTTAACCCCTTCCCGACCCATGACATGCCGGCACATCATGGAGCGGGCTCACGCACTGAGCCGGCTCCATACACTGCAGGTGTCAGCTTCTGCCACGCTGCTATAACGGCCAGGAACAGCAATTTCACTGTTCCTAGCAGTTTAAAGGGCTTGTGCCATAAAACACATGTATCCCCTATCCACAGGATGGGGGATACATGTGTCATCGATAAGGAAAACGGGGACCGAAAGTTACCAAGACCGCTGCATGAGAAGCTGTGTCTTCCACGTTCTGTGTCCGGCAGCTACATAGAGACCAATAGGATTCTTCTGCACATGCGCGAGCGGCTCTTCATTGATCTCTATGGAGCTGCAGAGCAGATAAGCCGGACACAGAACCCGGAAGTCCAGGCTTCTCATGTAGCGCTCTGGGTGACTTTTGCTCCCCTGTTCCCCTTATTGCTGGGGGTCCCAGCGATCGGACCACCAGCAATCTCACATGTAGCCCCTATTCTGTGGATAGGGGATACAGGTGTTTTATGGCAAACCCCTTTAACTAGTTAAATGCTGTGGTCAATAGCGACCGTGGCATTTATAGGGGTTTTTCTATGAAGGACATTTATGACATCCACAGAATATGTAATAAATGTCAGGTAGATGCGGGTCCCACCTCTGGGACCCGCACCTATCTCTAGAACGGGGCGCCCTAAACCCTATTCTAGCTTTCTGTGCTCTCCCGGCCACTTGATTACATGTGGAGTTACTGAAACAGCGTAACTCGCGGAGCTACACTGTTTCCGTAACTCCCATAGAACTGAACAGTAGTTACGGAAACAGCATAGCTCGCATGCTACGCTGCTTCCGTAACTGCCATTCACTACTATGGGAGTTAGGGAATACGCTGTTTCAGTAACACCACATGTAACCAAGTGGCCGCTGGTTCAAGTCCTCTAGGGGAACGAATAAAATGTGTAAAAAAATAAATAAAATGTTAGATACATTTTTAGGAGTGTAAAAAAAAAAATCACCTTTTCCCATTTTTCCCCAAGCGCCCTCAAACCGCTCAATCGATAAAAAAAAATATAAAAAAAAGTTTTGCCTTTCAGAATGTGGTGAAACAGAATCAATTTTTTTTTAACAAATAATTTTTTTCCTATTTTCGGTTGTCTAAAACCTGGGTGCGTCTTATGGTCAGGTGCGTCTTATAGTCCGAAAAATACGGTATATACAGAAAGGCATAATGTATATCGTCACTGACAAAGTAGACAAGAGCTGCAGACCAATGATGAAGTATTAAATATAGGAAACTAATGGCTCTTTATTCTCAGTCATTTTGTGTATATCACATTGTCTGTTTTTTGTTTTTAACATACATTTCCAAGAAGTGTTACTTGCGCTCTATTTTGTAAAGGGGACTCCCATTTTTCATCATGGACAACTTAAAGGGAATGCACGTTTGTGACCATTTTTTAATTGCTCCAGTGCATCTAAAATAAAACAACAAGTTTTCAAATAGTCAATAAAAAAATCTCCTCCCATTTTGTGTCGAACGCTCTTATGCAGACCTATAGGTCTCCATTGTTACAGACTATAAGGAAACCTTGTGTGTAGTCTGATTCTGCAGTCATGTGTTATTCTAAACCCTGTCCTACTCTCCGTAGCATAGCAAGAAGAGGGGGAAGTTGGAAGTAAGGGTGCTTTTACATGGCCAGATATACAGGCTGGTAAACGAGTGCAGATCAAAGATACAGCACGTCGATTGGCGCTCGTTAGCTTAATTTACATGGAGCAATAATCGCAATGTATGGGGACGAAAGATTATTAATATGATCGTTTATCCACATACATGTGAATCTTGTCAGCAGAACAGAGAAAGTTGTGCTGCTGACTAGTGTCCATTTTCTTGGGCGCATAAAAGATTAAATCAGCCGATGAACGAGCGTTTGTACAGGGCAATGATCGGGACCAAGCGTTTGTATGAGTGTTCGTTCAACCGATCATAGGCCCGTGTAATAGGGCCTTAACACATGGCTGCAGTATGTAACTACACTCAGGGTTTGTTTGTAGTCTGTAAACAGAGACAAATAGACCTGCATTGTAGCTGTAGATCGAATACATTGGGATTATTTTTAAAAAAAAAGCTATTTGCAAAGTTACAAAATGTTTTCGTTTAGATGACTTTTTAAATAGTGACTTGGCAATAAGCAGATCACAAAGTTTCCCCCTGCTGTGACCCCAGCGATCAGATATAATCTGTTAGGAAACCCGACAGTAAGTGTTACATTTCCTTGCAGCGTCACCACAGGGGAAATAAGGCATTACACAGTTCTCATTCATATAAATAGGTTATCTGTGTAATGCAGGACAGGTCAGGTCCTCCAGAGCAAGATATGCTCTTTATAACTGCTCTCCACTCTGGCTAAAAGATCCTCTGAACAGAGGACCCTTAGCTCTATTAACTTAGAACATATGAAAATTGGCTTTTTAAAGTGGACAAACCCTTTAACTCAAGAATGGGGAAAGATGGAATATCTCTACATATGCAAAGATTTGAGAAGACATTGCAATATTTTTCCTGAAGTTCTACAAAATGTACTCGCTGTATCGAATTCTAGGAGACGGGTATGGATTGTTGTAGTTATTTAAAATTTCAAATAATGATCGGTTGAGGGCCGTCTACTCACAGTAATGTTGATCCCCTACTCATTCCCTTTGTCCAATTGAATACATTGGGAGAGACTTATCAAAACTGGTGTCACAAGAAAAGTGGAGTAATGACCCAGAGCAACCAAGCAGATTTCTCCTTTTATTTTCAAAAGGGCCTTTGATAAATGTGAGCTGGTATCTGACTGTCTGTTATGTGAAACTTCTCCACTTTGCACCAATTTTATGTCGCCCCCATTGGGTTCCCATAGAATTAGAATAACTTATATTTTGGTAAAAGAGGGCCAACAGCAAAAACACAGGGAAGACAAACTGCAGAAACTGGTAAATAAAATTCCTGTGCGACTTTTTAGAAGTTTAGATATCAAAGTTGCTAGCTTTTCCAGGTCACATTGAGAACAGTCAGACTGGGGTTGTCACCGCAGCCGTGGGAACAGTCTGATAAAGAGTATCATACTGATAAATGTGCAGCAGACAAAGATGAGCATGATCCATAGGAGCCAATTGACAGATTTCTTTGCGTGCTGCTCCAGACGGTCTGATTCAGTCTTCAGCTTCTCAAAGTTCTGGTCAGCCAATTTCAAAGACTGTGTAAGTGTCTAGTTGAACATAAGAGAAATTAGTGTTTTTTAAATATTCAGTACCACCTATTCTCAGCATCACATGTACTGTGGCCTACTCATTAACATATAAATAACAAAGTCAGAAATATTTTTGCACATTGAGTTTCTATATTTAAGCAAATGAGATATTTATTATATTTTTAAGCCCTATTCACATCACGTTTTTGCCTTACGTTTAGCATGTACGTCGAAAAAGCTCCGGATGTAAAAACGAAACGTTTACATTAGCCCGACGGAAGCCAAAAGTGCTAACTACGCTTTTCTAGCCAGGTCCCACATAGAAGCCTATGGGTGACATATGCCACTGTATGGCATACGTCACAGGTATACATTTAACGGATACCATTATGGGCGACTGATACTTTAAACGGACACCTAATACATGCATCAGTCACACAGACTATATAGATATCCTTTTAACAAATACGTCAAACTCTTATAACCACAGTTCACAGCGTATCCGTTTAACGGATACCATAAAAATGTATGGTGGTGGATGCCACTGCTAGGCAAACGTAGGCAAAAAACGTGGTGAACATATCCTTAACCCCTTAATGACCAGGCCTGAAAAGGCCTTAAAGGCTACGTACACCTTAGACAGTTTTTTTTTAATGAAATTGGGCACCAGTGTTATTGGTGCAACTTCCTAAATACATTTTATGAAAAATTCTTTATTAAAAATAATTTAAACTTTTTGAGATACAGCCGCTTTGTATTCTGGATACAGAGCAGCTGTATCTAGCGCTATAACCTGAATCTGTCAGGTCCGTGGGACTGACGGGTCGACTGACAGTGGGTCCTGCTGGTCTCTGACACACAGGACCCACCAGTAATCTATCACATCTAAGTTATGAACTTAGATATAATTGTTAACAGTTCGATCCTGCATGTCAGAGACACACGCAGGACCCGCTGTCACTGAACCCGTCAGTCCCGCGGACCTGACGGATACAGGATTCAGTGCAAGATACAGCTGCTATGTATATAGAATACAAAGCAGCTGTATCTCAAAAAATTATTAATAAAGTGTATTTAGGAAGTTGCACCAATCACACTGATGCACAATTTTATAAAAAAAACAATGATGTCAACGATGTACACAGCCTTTAAAGGGTAACTACGCGTTCAAACTTTTGACATGTTACAGTGACAGGTCAGAAGTTTTGATTGGTCGGGGTCCGAGCACTGCGTTCGAAGAGGGGAGTCCCATTTGATCATGCCTCGGTCACGTACCACGGCGATTAAAGGGTTAAACAGCTGGGGTCAGGAGTTCAGGAGCTGTAAGTTACAGCTCCTGCTTAGAGAATGCACGCTCCCAGGAGCCCTCATATGCCTTTTCTACAGTGGCGCCAAAAGACAACGCTGTAGACTGGGGACGTGCACCGCCCCGCCGTCAAGGGGTTAAGCAAGTTATTTACCTGGTTGTCCTGTTTAATAACATTCTGTGCTGCTAAGGTGTTATTCTTAAGATTCTGAGTAAGGCGCAACATCTCCTCAGCTAGCTTCTCTTGCATGTTGTGGTGATGCTGTAGCATTGCATCAAGCTCTGCTGAGGACTGTTTGTCATCTGAAGTGGAGCCCCTGCAAGATGTAAAAAAATGAATCAATACATTGACATATTTAACGTATTAAGTTTATACTAATGACAGCGGCTTTGCTTCAAGGCATGGTAGAATGGTGGATTTGTTGAATAATGATCTGCGGTACACAACACAAAAATCCAGCATTCTGTATACTAAAGAAAACAAACCACAGTAAGGCCCCATGCACACGAACCTAAAAACGCCTGTAAATACGGGCCGTAATTACGGGCCCATAGACTTCTATTGGCCACGGGTACCTCCCCGTTTGCTTACGGGAAGGTGCCCGGGCCGTTGAAAAATATAGAACATGTCCTATTTCAGGCCGTAATTACGGCACGGGCAGGTCAATAGAAGTCTATGGGGCTCCCATAATTACAGGTAGGTACGTGTGTGCACCCGTTATTACGGTAGCGTTGCTCGGCGACGTCAGGGGATAGTCGCTGTCCAGGGTGCTGAAAGAGTTAAACGATCAGTGCGGGATGGAGAGAAGGGGCTGCACTGATCGGCAGTAACTCTTTCAGCACCCTGGACAGTGACTACCGCTGGACAGTGAGCACCATGCGCGGCGTGGCGCTCACAATATAGATGTCTAATGTTAACTTCAAAAACCCGTAAGAAAAAAAACTTAATACTTACACAGAACTCCCTGCTTCTTCCTCCAGTCCAGCCTCCTGGGATAACGTTTCAGCCCATGTGACCGCTGCAGCTAATGACAGGCTGCAGTGGTCACATGGACTGCCGCGTCATCCAGGGAGGTCGGACTGGATGTCAAAAGAGGGAGGCGTCACCAAGACAACGGCCAGGGTAGGTATGAACTTCTTTTACTTTCAATCACTGTGTTCTGCTGCGGAAACTCTGCCCGAAAGGGCTGCCCCTTCTCTCTATCCAGCACTGATAGAGAGAAGGGGCTGCCGATTAGTGCAGTGCAATATAGAGGAAGAAAACGGGTCCGTATATACGGGTGACAAAGAACCCGTATTTACGCCAGTATTTACGGACGGGAAACAATAAGTTTGTGTGTATGGGGCCTAAGGCTGGGTTAACAGTTTTTTGCAGGCAGAGTTACATACAGTTAAAAAACAAACCATTAAAAACGCCCCGGATGGGAATGTCCACCATGACCCATAATCATGACCATATAAACATGTGCAAAGTATTATGCAGAGAACAGGAA
Organism: Rhinoderma darwinii; assembly: GCF_050947455.1. Classification (NCBI taxonomy): domain Eukaryota; kingdom Metazoa; phylum Chordata; class Amphibia; order Anura; family Rhinodermatidae; genus Rhinoderma; species Rhinoderma darwinii. The sequence continues at coordinate 288,157,075 of NC_134687.1, read as the reverse complement.
TCTAGAATCTGATCTCCCAGGTACACCACAGGTATATTGCAGAGTAAAAGTATCAGAAATCACATTGATATCAACAATAAAGTTATTTACCTGTGGTAGACATAATGAATCTTTGAATAAGACATTTTTTAGGGAGTTTGGAAACAAAAAAAATTGACCTGTAGTGAAAAATTTGGCAGTGGTCCTACATTTTCCACAACATGAATCCCTTAAGGACGCAGCCTAGTTTGGGCCTTAAAGAGGCTCTGTCACCAGATTTTGCAACCCCTATCTGCTATTGCAGCAGATAGGCGCTGCAATGTAGATTACAGTAACGTTTTTAGTTTTAAAAAACGAGCATTTTTGGCCAAGTTATGACCATTTTTGTATTTATGCAAATGAGGCTTGCAAAAGTACAACTGGGCGTGTTGAAAAGTAAAAGTACAACTGGGCGTGTATTATGTGCGTACATCGGGGCGTGTTTACTACTTTTACTAGCTGGGCTTTCGGACGAGAAGTATCATCCACTTCTCTTCAGAACGCCCAGCTTCTGGCAGTGCAGACACAGCCGTGTTCTCGAGAGATCACGCTGTGACGTCACTTCCCCAGGTCCTGCATCGTGTCAGACGAGCGAGGACACATCGGCACCAGAGGCTACAGATGATTCTGCAGCAGCATCGGCGTTTGCAGGTAAATCGATGTAGCTACTTACCTGCAAACGCTGATGCTGCTGCAGAATCAACTGTAGCCTCTGGTGCCGATGTGGCCGACACGATGCAGGACCTGTGAGTGACGTCACAAATCTGCACTGCCAGAAGCTGGGCGTTCTGAAGAGACGTGGATGATACTTCTCATCAGAACGCCCAGCTAGTAAAAGTAGTAAACACGCCCCGATGTACGCACATAATACACGCCCAGTTGTACTTTTACTTTTCAACACGCCCAGTTGTACTTTTGCAAGCCTCATTTGCATAAATACAAAAATGGCCATAACTTGGCCAAAAATGCTCGTTTTTTAAAAATAAAAACGTTACTGTAATCTACATTGCAGCGCCTATCTGCTGCAATAGCAGATAGGGGTTGCAAAATCTGGTGACAGAGCCTCTTTAAGGCTCAGAGCCTATTTTTCAAATCTGACATATTTCACTTTATGCGGTAATAACTTCGGAATGTTTAAACCTATCCAACCTACCCAAGCTAGACTGTTTTCTCGTGACACATTGGGCTTTATGTTAGTGGTAAAATTTGGTCGATATATTCAGTGTTTATTTGTGAAAAATAGCAAAATTGAGAGAAAATTAGAAAAAAAAATAGCATTTTTCAGAATTTAAATGCATCCGCTTGTAAGACATATCGTAATACTACACAGAATAGTGACTAGTTCACATTTCCCATATGTCTACTATATGTTGGCATCATTTTTCTAACATTTTTTTTTTCTAGGATGTTACACGGCTTAGAACATAAGCAATTTCTCATATTTTGAACAAAATTTCAAAAGCCTTTTTTTTTTGGTACCAGTTCAGTTCTAAAGTGGCTTTGAGGGGCCTATATATTAGAAACCCCCATAAAATACCACATTTTAGAAACTAGACCCCTCAAAGTATTCAAAACTGCAATTAGAACGTTTATGAACCCTTTAGGTGTTTCACAGGAATTTGAAGCAAAGTAGATGTGAAATTTACAAATTTCCTTTTTTTGTCAGAAAATCCTTTTTATTCCATTTTTTTCTGTAAAACAGAAGGTCTTACCAGAGAAACGCAACTCAATACATATTGCCCAGATTCTGCTGTTTTTAGAAATATCCCACGTGTGGCCCTATTCTGGTAATGGACTGAAGCACCGGCCTCCGAAGCAATGGAGCACCTAGAGGATTTTGAGACTGCCTTTTTATTTACGCACCATGTCCGGTTTGAAGAGGTCTTGTGGTGCCAAAACAGTGAAAATCCCCCCAAAAGTGACCCTATTTGGCAAACTACACCCCTCAAGGAACTTATCGAGGGGTATAGTGGCCATTTAGATCCCACAGGTTTTTTGCTGCAATTTGTGGAATTAGGCTGTGCAATTAAAACTCAAATGTATCCAATAAAACGTACAAATTTTTAATTTTGACAAGGAATAAAGGATAAAATGCACCCCAACATTTGTGAAGCAATTTCTCCCGATTATGGCGATACCCCATATGTGGTCATAAACTGCTGGTTGGACACATAGCGGGGCTCCATGTAGATTTTGCTAGATTGGTTTCTGGGCGCCATGTCAACATTTTCAGTGCTTCCGAGGTACCAGAACAGGGGAAACCCCTTAAAAAGTGACCCCATTTTGGAAATTAGACCCCTTGAGGAATTCATTGTAGTTTTCATGGGGTGCATGTGACTTTTTGATCAGTTTTTATTCTATTTTTAAGAGGCGTGGGGACTAAAAAACAGCAATTCTACTATTGTTTTTTATAGCGTTCACTGTTCGCTATAAACGACATTCAGTTTATTTTGTGGGGCGATAAGATTACGGCGATACCATATGTTTATAGTTTTTTTTATGTCTTATGGCGTTTCCACAATAAAATACTTTTTATAAAAAATCATTGACTTTTGGAGTTGCCTTATTCTAAGAGCTGTAACTTTTTTATTTTTCTATCAAGAAAGCCGTGTGAGGACTTGATTTTTGCGTAACAAACTGAAGTTTCGATCAGAACCATTTTTAGGTACATGCGACTTTTTGATCTCTATTTATTCTATTTTTTGGGAGGTGAAGTGACCAAAAAAAAATTGGTATTCTGGTATGGTTTATTATTTTCTTCTTTTATGGCGTTCACCGCACGGGATAGATAATGAAATACTTTTGTAGTTCAGGTTGTTACGGATGCGGCGATACCAATTATGTATAGTTTATTTATCTAATTTTTATTAATAATAAAGGACTGAAGGGAAAAAAGGGGATGTTTACTTTTAAAACTTTTATTTTCTTATTTTTACACAACGTGGGGACTTGAGGCCAGGAGACCCGGATCACTATTCTAATACACTGCACTACATGTGTAGTGCAGCGTATTAGAGCTGTTGGCTACTCGCTGACCGCAAGCATAGTGGCTTCCGTAGATGGCATAGCCGGACGCCATTATTAGGCGTCCGGTGGTCATAGCCACCATCGCCGGCCGCTATCATGTAGCGGGCCGTCGATGGTGGTTTAACCCCTAAGAAGCCGCAATCGCTATTGAACGCGGCTTCTAAAGGGTGCGGGGACCCCGATAAGCCGCTCCGGTGGCCTGCGGGCACCGGATGTTGCGTTACATAATGCTATGTACGGGGCCCGGAAGCAGTTGTCTCCGTACATAGCTTAGCGGCCATGCTGCAGAACTGCAGGTCTGATCCTATTCACTTGAATAGGAGCAGTACTGCAGCTTGGCCGCTATTCCGTGGCCGGAGCTAACTGCTTCTGGCTTGTACGTCCGGTGCACGGAGGCACCGGACCAGATGATCTGTGCGGAGCCCGGGTGTCGGACCCCCACAGATCATGTACTGATAACCTATCCAGTGGATAGGTCATCCGTTATCAGAAGCTGGAAAACCCCTTTAACCCGTTCCCGCTCAGTGACATACTATTCCGTCATGGTAACCATAGCGTTCGCCATTTCGGCCGTCCCCTCGACACATACAGGAGCCGTGACCGCTGCTGTCTCGTACAGCAGTTGCCGCAGCTCCTACAAGCGGGGACCGATCGCGGTGTCCCCGCTGATTAACCCTTTAGAAGCCGCGTTCAATAGCGATTACGGCTTCTTAGGGGTTAAACCACCATCGACGGCCCGCTACATGATAGCGGCCGGCGATGGTGGCTATGACCACTGGACGCCTAATAATGGCGTCCGGCTATGCCATCTACGGAAGCCTAGTGGGTCCTGACACAGTCAGGACCCACTATGCTTGCTGTCAGCGAGTAGTGTCAGACCCGCACCAATGACATACTGATGACCTATCCGGTGGATAGGTCATTAGTTGTCAGAAGGTGGAAAACCCATTTAGTTTATTTGTTAATCAAATGCACAATAGCCATCTCCCCTCTTGAATGTGATGGTGAGATGCTTATGTTAAAAGTAAACATAATGGCATGAAAAATGCCACGAAAAACGCAGCACAACGCTGTGTATGAATCCAGACTAAAAGCAGTATAATTTCTATAAATTAAGGGATACAGCACGGTGGATACCATCATAGGAAAGGTAGCAGTGAAGCACCTAGCCATGCAGTCTGCCTTTACAGACATTTGTGAAAGAATGGGCCGTACAAAAGAGGTCACGGGATTCCAGCGTGGTACTTTGATAGGATGCCACCGTTGCAACAAGTCAGTTTGTGAAATTTCTTCCCTCATAGATATTCCACGATTTACTGAGTGATATTTTTGCAAAGTGGAAGTGTTTAGGAACCTCAGCAACTCATTAACGAAATGGAAGACCACATAAAGTTACAGAGCGTTGTCACCGAGTTCTGAGGCCCATAGTGCATAAAAGTCATTAAGGCTCTGCTGACTCAACTGCAGGGCTCCAAGCCTCCAATGGCATTGACATCCGCAACAAAAACTGTGCGCCGGGAGCTTCATGGCATGGGTTTCCATGGCTGAGCAGCTGCATGCAAGTCTTACATCACCAAGAACAATGCCAAGCGTCAGATGGAGTGGTGTAAAGCACGCCAGCTCTGGAGCAGTGGAAATGTGTTCTGTGGAGTGACTAATCACGCTTCTTTATCTGGCATTCTGATGGATGAGTCTGGTTTTGGCAAATGCCAGGAGAACGTTACCTGCCTGACTGCATAGTGCCAACTGTAAAATTTGGTGGAGGAGGTATAATGGCGTGGGGTTATTTTTCATGGGTTGGTCTAGGCCCTTAGTTCCAGTGAAGGGAAATTTTAATGCTTTAGCATACCAATACATCATGGACAATTGTATGCTTCCAACTTTGTGGGAACAGTTTAGAGAAGACCCTTTTCTGTTCCAACATGACTGTGCCCCAGTGGACAAAGCAAGGTCCATAAAGGCATGGTTAGGTGTATTTAGTGTGGAAGAACTTGACTGGCCCGCATAGAGCCCTTAGTTCAACCCCATCAAACACATTTGGGATGAACTAGAACGGAGATAACGAGCCAGGCCCTCTCATCCAACATCAGTATATGACCTCATAAAAATGCTCTTATGGATCAATGGAAAAAATTCAGACAGACACTCCAAAATCTTGTAGACCGCTTTCCCAGAAGAGAGGAAACTGTTTTACCAGCAAAAGGGAAAGCTCCTGTAGTTGTGATGTGTAAATGTCCCACTACTTTTGTCCATATAGTATAAATGTAGTTAAAGCAGGGAAAAAAACACCCCTAGTTAACATTTAGAAACATAGCAGTAGAAAAAAAAAATCCAAACTCAACTTAAATATACATAGTAGTAGTATATACGGTTATTATATTGGCTCTATATTAACATCAGCGAGCACAGCCAGTGCAAAACATACGGAGGGCAGAAGCAAATTGTAACGACTTAAGTTCTTTCCTATAATAACTCTTGTGTATGCTTGCTGATGGTAATATAGAGCCAATGACAGTATATACTACTATTATGTATATGGTACTTTCCCTGTTTTAACTACGTATGTCGTGTTTGGGGCAGTACAAAAGGGCCAGATAAAGCTCAGATAGCGTGAAACGGCTGTTGCGTTATCTAGAATTGTATCCACCATGTATCTGTTAACTTATAGAAAATAAAAAGTGAAGTGCTTTTAAGAAATTTCTGGCGAGTGCTGCAACAACTTCTTATTTACTGATCTATTTGTAAGGTTTGTCTACATGGTTCTGAAATTTTTAAATTCGCTAAGAGACTATATACTCCAATAGAACTACTTACTTCCTTTTTCTTGGATATAAATCACCCGAACCTAGCAAATAAAAATTAATGCTTAGAGTTAATCACAGAAATCCGCACAATTAATGACAGATTAGTGGTAATTTTAGTAAACTATACCAAATACGACAATTTACAGCCTTCTTGAGTGGTTTACTCTTTGCCATGTGAGTTATACCTTCAGCACTAAAATGTCATAGCCTCACAAGTCATTTGCAGCAAATGACATTAGTCAAAAACTCCATGTCATTCCCACCCTGGCATTTTATATTTACAGTAAAAACAAATCAACCTGAGATCTTGCGCTGGGTACCAACAGACATGTTTAAATCTTTAGCAGTTAGGACAGGTATGCTTAGTGTCGTGTAGTCAACTCTTCCCGTCGCAGACCGTTTTAGCCTTTCTGATGCAGCGATTTTTTTTGTTCTTCATCCCCATCTTCCAAGAGGCATAACTTTTTTATTTTTCCATCGACGTAGCCATATGAGGGCTTTTTTGCGGGACGAGTTGTATTTTTTTAAATAAAAGTTGTAATAGTAATTTTTGGGAAACAATGTAGGTTTTATTTATAAATGGTATTTGATTTTGGGTTGTTTGGGCGGGGGACAGAAATCCTGCAAATTTTCATTATGTCACATATATTAGTTTGTATTTTCTAATAGTCTGTAATCATAAAGCCCAATAAAGAATCCACCACTAACGGAGGACAAATAGTTTGATTATAAAAATTAACCTTTTTTAGATCATTTTAAAAGGTACATTCTTTTATGTTAATTTATGGTCCGTAACGTGCTCATGAATAAAACGGATCATGGACTAACTGATTACAGGAGAAAAGCTGACCTCATTGCTCTTACTCTCGCACTACTAGGCCACTGTATATTATTTCTTCTTAAACAAGGAGAGGTCTAACATGATTTGTGAAAGAAATTGTGCTTCACATTCTCGCTGCATATAACAGCGTCTTTAGGGGACAGATAATGTGCAAGAATGGCGCCTGTAGCTCTCTCGGCGTCTGCTTTTATAGCCTACCACTTGCTTTATACTCAGGCTTTAATTGGATGCCTGACTACAGAGTGTCTTTTTCCGCCGCATCACTGGTGACATGACCAGCTTAATCAATCCAGGAGACTTTTACAACTTTATGTCTCCGCTGTGCCCATTGTATCTTTTTGGCCCATGTCATTGATCACATGACAGGACAAACTAATCAGAAAGTGGAGAAAATAGGTTGTCATGACGAAACGTCCTCATCTCGTAGTTAGTAGAGTGTTCAAAGACACTATTCACTACAATGCCCGAAAGTACAGAGGAGCGTCATCTAAGTAAATCTATTTCTTATTAAGGTGTCCATATATTATATACGCAGCATGTCATCATGTAATTGATACAAGGAACACAACTGATATACCGCTTAACACATCAAGAGAGGTTATATGCATTCAGTATCCAATTGCTGTCTATACATTTATGGATTTGTATCCAGATACAGAGACCCTTATTTAAATTTTTCTGTCGACTGAGCTGTTGGACAATTTGTAGTTTCATTGGTACCATTTTGTGGGTAATTATGACTTTGAGCAATTTTTATTCCACGTTTTTGAAAGAGAAGGGACAAAAAACCCCAGCAATTTTGCCATAGTTTTTTTTCGGCGTTCAGAGCGAATGCATTATTTTTAAAGTAAGGGTGGTTACGGATGTGGCGAACAATTATGTAGTGTTTTTTAATGTTTCAATATTTTTCTAATAAAATAGGATTTGGTAGGGAAAAATAGGTGATCTTGGGGTGTTTTCCAAAACCTTTCTTTAAACTTTTCTTTATTTCAGTGCCAATAGCCGGCTTGAGTGTGCGATCCTCTGATTGGTCATAAATTACACTGCAATACTTTTGTAGTGCAGGGTGTTGTGCCCGTCAGTCAAACTGACAGGCAGCCAATAAGGCTTCCATACAGGGATTCTTTGTTAGGCCTCTGGCTGCCATAACAACCCATCGGCGGGGGTGGCGATGGAGTGACACCTGTCTAACTACTTGGATGCCGCGATCAGTTTTACACAGGGCGTCCCATACAGTGCTGGTCCCAAAGACCTTACCAAACTTTTAAATATTAAACACGGTAAAGTGATTTAGAATTAGTCAAAGCAATCAACACTAAATTTAAGGTTAAGAGAAAATTACAAATGTCTATTTTAGCATAGATTAGATCATGCCACTGCATCTCTATGTGCAAATGACATGGATATTTGAAAAAAACTACTTACTGTTTGGTGACCGTGCAGCCTGAATGGGAAAAAAAAGAAAACAGACTTTTCAAAAAAAGTACAGCAAGTTATGTCTTTATGAAAAAGCCTGAAACTGAAGCCTGGACACAAGAATAACATTGGTGTATAAGTGATCATTTACCCACCCGTTTCAGATATTTATAAGCAGGTTGATTTTACTTACAGTAATAAATCTGTCCTATTTAAGGAATCTGTATTTTCTATGAGGTCTCTTTAATAGTCTATTAGACTGTAAATCAAGGAGAAATCACAGTAAATATGGGTATTAAGTGTACAAAGCAGGAGCTTGACGGAACACATTGACATTAATGGGTTCCATCAGGGTGTTTGTGGTCTTACTGGAAACACTAGTAAAGCATGTTGCGCTATGGTTTCCGGTATTTTCGCCGGATCTGCAATGGAGGCGGAAAAAAAATGCAGCATGTCTTTTCTTGCCGCGGTTTCCACCTCTGACCTCCCATTGAAATCAACGGTAGGCAGGAGAAACCCACGGAGCTGCTTTCCGAGCATTTTACGCTGCTGTTTTTTGCCCGCGGTCATCAATGGCTGCAAATTAAAAATGCGGCAGAAAAGCGCAGGCAGGTGAAAATCTGCCTCAAAATTCCTGACGGCATGCATCTCTTAATAATTTTGAGACTTTTTAGTCTGACGTACTATGGTTTAAGACTGGCATGAAACGCCAGTCTAAATAAATTCCCCCCCAAGGTGTTTTGCCAGATGCTGCACATATCCCCGCTTGAGATCCTTCTCAAGGCAAATACGACGAGACCTTGTCTGCTGTTCAAGGCTGTCTCGCAGTAGATTTACAGACCTTGTTTAGTCATGGGAAAACAAACTTTTTAATAAATTTTTGTCTTATTTATTCAGCAGTTTTAACCTTGATTACGTAGAAAAGGTGATGGAATCATGTTAACAACAATACCATTATTTTCTTATCTAGTTTACGGAGAGACTAAATAAAAAATGATTCATTGCAAATATAAGAGAATGCATTTTCTCTTTCAAAGTAAATGGATTCCTAGTTCTTAGGAATAGCAGCATATTAGAAAGTATATTCATAGAATTATATTAATTATACATTTTAAGCGCGACAGATTGCCATTCTTCATAATATACCGTTACTGTGGGGAAATAGCAGAAAGGTACATCTACGAACTATTCATGTAGTCGACTACGCTATTGATTCTGTCAAAACGACGGAATCCCTGAACAACGGAGACAAACGGAAACCATTTGCACCGGATCCGTCGCCATTGAAATCAATGGTGATGGAAACGGAAACCTCTGGTTATCGTTTGTGTCAGTCAGAGCTCCGTTCCAACGGAAAGCTCAGACGGAACGAAGCCGTGACGCAGATGTGAACGCAGCCTTAAACTGATTACTGTAGTTAAAAAGTTATAATTAACAAATGGTTATATTTAGTGGAATCTTAGGTGGTAGCTTTGCAACCACTTTTTCATTTTTCCAATGCACGTAAAATAAAAAATATAAGCAACTTAGCAAATAGTTTGCATTAAAAATCTCTTACTGTTTTTGGTCTACAGCTCCTGTTCAGACATGTGTTACCATGGTTACAGACGACAGTGTCTGTAGTCTGATGTTGCAGTCCTACTCACTTTCAACTGCCCCTTCATCTTGTTAACATGCCAAATGTAAATTGGCAAGAAGCAGGGGACAAATTCAAGTGATGGTATGTGGGTAGTCTGTAACCATAGAAACACATATTGCTTAATTTTTTTATTTAGATGCATAGCAGCAATAAAAAAATGTCTGTAAAGGTGTACACAGACTTTTAAACTGGAACTTCAATTTCCACCAACTAATAGGGAATTTATTATTTTACAATTTCCTAACCCCGGTAATCGAAAATGCTCCATTTATTTAAAAGAGCAGTATTAATCCCTTGGTGACACGTCATGTACATGTATGTGACAGTCGCCATCAAGTAGTATGGAGTGCGTTCACGGGCTGAGCTAACTCCATACGGAGCGAGGAGTCAGGTGTGTATTACAGATAACTTTGATTCCGCCCGTTTAACCACTTAAATGTCGCAGTCAGAAGCGACCACGGTATCTAAGCCTTTAAAATGAGGGGGACGGCCCCCTTGACTGCCCATCACCCCCCCCTCACTATAGCGGGGTGCCGATGGTTGTCATGGCAGCCTAATGAAGGTCTACCATCTTTATACTCCTATTAAGCTCTGGATTAATAGAGGCCTGTCAAAATCATGTTATACTGCAATACATTAGTACTGCAGTATATCGTGCTAGCGATCCAATGATCTCTGGTTTAAGTCCCCTAGTGGGACTAATAAAAAAAAGTAAAATACAGCTAAATAATATTTTTTTTACCTTACCAAAAAAATAATAAAAAAGCTTTAAAAAAACGTTTCCCTACAGTAATGTTAAAAAAAAACATAACTGGTATCACTGCATCTGAAAAAGGTCTGAAGTATTCTAATATAACATTATTTTAACCCGGAACGCTATAGCTGGGCAATTGATCGAAAAATAATCGAAGTCGAAATTCAGCGCAATTAATCAACGTCCTGTTGTGAATTTTGGTTTTATCAATTATTTTTAACCTGTATCTGCATCTTCTGGATGCAGTTACAGCTGAAACCAGTGGTAGAGCAGGGGACCATAACACTATGTATCGCTGGCCACGAGGCAGTGACGTCATTGCGCAGATCTGCCCCGGGCTGCACAGACCGAAGGAGCAGAGGGATCTCCTTCACTCATCATTGAAACGGGATTAGGGGAGTATGTATATTATATCTTTATCTAGCACTATTGGGGGCAGCTGTGGGGGGCATTATACAGTATGGGGGCAGCTATGGGGAACTTTATACTGTGTGAGGTGCATATATGGGGGCATTATACTGTGTGAGGGCAGCTACAGGGGCATTATACGGAGTAGAAGTCAGTTATAGGGTCATTATACTGCGTGGAGGACAGTTATGGGGGGCATTATACTGCGTGGAGGACAGTTATGGGGGGGCATTATACTGTGTGGAGGACAGTTATGGGGGGCATTATACTGTGTGGAGGACAGTTATGGGGGGCATTATACTGTGTGGAGGACAGTTATGGGGGGCATTATACTGTGTGGACGACATTATACTGTGTGGAGGACAGTTATGGGGGGCATTATACTGTGTGGAGGGGCATTATACTCTGTGGGGGCATTATACTCTGTGGAGGGGAAGATATAAGGGCATTTTCTGTATGGAGGAAGTTATAGGGGTATTATACTGTGTGAGGGCAGCTAGATGGCATTATACTGTGTGGGGGGCACTATACTGTGTGGTGGCAGTATCAAGGGGTATATTATATACGGTAGTATACAGCAGGCCAAGGTGATAAATATTAATTCAATGGCGTAGCATGAAAATATGGGGCGTGGCATGCAAAAGAAGTGTGGCCTAAATAATCGTTCAATAATCATAATCGAGGTTACATGTTCAATTAATCGTGATTTTGATTTACCGTATTTTTCGGACTATAAGACGCAGTTTTTAGCAAGAATAAATCTTGCTAAAAACTCCATGCGTCTTATAGTCGGCAGTCAAGTGACCTGGCTGCGCCAGACCCCCTGACGGCTTCCTTAAATAACCCCTTCCCGACCAATGACGTGTCGGCACGTCATGGAGCGGGGGTATGATATTTGGAGCGGGCTCAGTTGTGTTTTACAGTGGACACGCTGCAGCAATGACCAGGAACAGAGATCGTGCTGCTCCTGGCCATTTAACTAGTTAAATGCCGCGGTCAATAGTGACAGTGGCATTTATAGTGGTATTCCCTTGAACGACATGTATGAAGTATCCACAGGATAGGCCCCCTAAATCCCGTTCTATCTTTTTGTGCTCTCCCGGCCACTTAATGATTACATGGTCGTTACAGAAACCGCGTAACTGGCTGAGCTACGCGGTTTCCGTAGCTCCCATAGAACTGAATAGTAATTACGTAAACAGTGTAGCTCACATGCTACGCTGCTTCCTTAACTACCATTCACTACTATGGGAGTTTTGTAAACTTAACTCAGCGAGATACGCTGTTTCCGTAACTCGACCATGTAATCATTAAGTGGCTGGGAGAGCACAAGAAGCTAGAATGGGGTTTAGGGGGCCCCGTTCAGGAGAGGTGCGGGTCCCAGAGGTGGGACACGCATCTATCTGACATTTATGACCTATCCTGCGGATATGTCAAATGTCCTTCATGGGAAAATCCGAGGGAGACGGCCCCCTCCGACAGCCCAACGCCCAACTCCCGCAACGCTATAGTGGGGCACCTATGGTTGTCATGGCAGCCCAGGGGCCTAATGAAGGCCGCCAGATCTGCCTCTGCTAAGCCATGCGTCAGGGAGGGCTTAGCAGAAGCCTGTAAAAATGACAATATACTGCAATGCATGTGTATTGCAGTGTATTGTACCAGCGATTGAACGATCGCTGGTTCAAGTCCCCTAGGGGCACTAATAAAACGTGTAAGAAAAAAAAATATATATATATATTAAAGTTTTTAAAAAAAAACTTTTCTTATTTTTTTCCCCAAGCACAATGTAAAAAATAAAATTAAAAAAAATTGCTATTGCTCTAACACCAGAATCGTTGTTTTTTGGTCAACTTAGTGCTAAAAAAAAAAAAAGTGATCAAAAAATATGTACCAAAAAATGGTGCAAATAAAAACTAAAGCTCATCCCGCAAAAAAATAAGCCTTCACACCGTTCAATCGATGAAAAAATATAACAGTTATGGCTCTCAGAATGTGGTGAAACAGAACACTTTATTTTTTTTAACAAATAGTTTTTTCTTTGTAAAAGTAGTAAAATATTAAATTTTTGGCTATTTTAAGTTGTCTAAAACCTGGGTGTGTCTTATAGTCAGCAAACACTGGAGAGATGGACCCCAATAGTTGGTGGGCGCATTAGGAATCAATACAAAAGAATGCCTGTCGGCAACATAAGCCCTGTTTTCCAGCTATAAATGGATTAAAATAACCAAATTTTATTATGCTATTGTAGCAAAAGACAGACTACACAGAAATTAAAAGATTCAAGTCCGTAGCTGACAATGATCAGCACAGTGCAATATAGGACGACTCTATTGTGGGGATACAGAGTGTCAGCGGCTGCAGGACGCCGCACTCAAGTCCACAGATTTATTCTCAGAGGTCAGCAGGAACATGTGTTAAAATTTCAAAGAAAGCCCCCACAACATGTTTCTCTACGGATGTAACGTCTTCAGGAGTATCGGGGCCAAAGACGGCGCGGCGCGGATTTCCCATGACTAAATACACAAAAGATTAGCTACACGTGTCCCATCATTATGGCCAAGGCCAATAGGAAACAAGATAGAGGACCGAGCCTCCACCTTTATGATGGACAGATAGTACTGAGAATGGTAGGTTCAACAGGAACCACCAATGAAACATCTTATATGAACGCATGCGCAGTAGAAAATACGGCAAAAACTGAAGCAGAACATTACGGTCAGGAGAAAGGCCAGACCTCGGCGCATGCGCGAAGAAATGGGCATAGAATGTCAGTAGAGCCCAGAGCGCGATTGATGGATAACAGTGAGAATCAGTGTACATCTCACCAACAACAGCAGTGTGCGAGGCCAATGCTCGAGGGACATATGTAATAATCAGCATTGTAAAGGGACAAAAATTGCCAATATGTCAACTTAGTACAAAAAGGGGGTGATCACCCATTTCCGTGAATCAGCACAATGTTACCACTAGGAATAATGATGGCAACAATTATCATAATCAGTTTGTAGTGGAAATTCTTACAAGGAGAAACCGCATCGGTAGCCGTCAGAGAATATAGTCTGAATCAATGAATGATAATAGATAAGGTGTTAAACTATGAAGTAATAAGGAATGGCAAAGTAGATAAATTATAATCATTACTGTTTTAATACCAAAGCATCTTTTTGGGTAATGTGCTCAAAGGTAAAGAGCACATAAATACAAGCTAGCCAGCTTAATGGTAGTTAAGCATGGTCAGAGCGAAGATGCTGGAAAGATATGTATATATTAGATAGAAAGGATGTCCAAAAGTTCAAAAAACGCCGCAAAAGTAAACCCCTCATTAAGGCCACCCGGACAGAGAGACCCCAAGCGATGGATCCAGCGTGCCTCCTCCTGTAGCAATCTGCGATCCAAGTTACCTGCTCTAGGGCCAAGTTTAATCTGAGTAATACCCCAGAATTGTAGTGAACGAAAATCCCCACCATGTGCAAAACAGATATGTCTAGACAGTGGTGCATCATCTTTATGATTTATGGTACTCAAATGTTTCGAAATTCTCCTGCTTAGTTCCTGTATAGTTTTACCCCCATACAGCTTAGGGCACGGACATTTGGCTACATAGATTACACCCTTGCTCTGGCAGTTGATGAATTGTCTAACTTGGTAAGATCTACCATCAAGTGGGTTAGTAAATTGTTTAACAGTAGGCATTAGGTAACAGAAAGAGCATTGGCCACATGGATGGGAACCAATAGCCGATGATTTCAGCCAGCATTTCGGTACAACAGTAGATCTAGAGTGGTGGCTATGCACCAAATAGTCACGTAGATTCCTACCTCTACGATAAGTTATACTGAGAGTAGGAGGAACAACATCCTGAAGGTCAGGGTCGGCCAAGAGGATTGGCCAATGTCGATGTAAGATCTCACGAACCTGTTGAGAACCAGTGTCGAAAGTACCAATACATCTGATGTTGGTTGATCACACAGGTTTAGTGGTAGTCATAGATTGTTGAGCGCCCAGGGGTTTCCGTTCGCATAACAGTTCCTTTCTATCTGTGGCCCTTGCCCTAGCATATGCTTTGTGTAGCCATTTCTTAGGGTATCCTCGTGCCAGAAATTTGGAGAAAAGTCCATCACACTCCAATTGGAAGGACCGCTCATTGGAGCAGTTCCTTTTGGCTCTGAGGTATTGCCCTATAGGAATGCCCTTCTTTAGAGCGGGAGGATGGTAGCTTTCCCAATGTAATAGACTATTGGTTGATGTTGGTTTTCGTGAGATATCAGTATGGACACCACCAGCAGGGTCCAGGGAGATTTTAAGGTCCAGGAAAGCGATCTCTTTTTTATGTATAACTTGAGTGAACTTCATGCCCACCTGATTGTTATTAAGCGTGTCCATGAAATCATAAAATAAAATTAAGTCACTGTCCCATAGGAGGAGAATATCGTCGATATATCTCCCCCAGAAAAGAATAATACAAGTGTAGGAAGCTAGCTTATCAGTAAAAACTATGGTATCTTCCCACCATCCCAAAAATAAATTTGCGTATGTTGGTGCACAGACGGTGCCCATGGCCGTTCCTTTTATCTGCTGATAAAAATTTTGGTCAAATAAAAAATAGTTGTGTCAAAAGAAATTGAAGTAGTGACAGTAAAAATTTATTATGTGCATGAAATTGAGTGCCCTTTGTGCTCAAAAAATGTGCAACTGCAGTGAGGCCAAATTTATGCTGAATGTTGGTGTAGAGAGACTCCACATCAATACTAGCAATAAGTGTGGAGGAAGTAACGTGAATCTCCTGGATCCTGTTGATGGTGTCCTTAGTATCTTTCAGGAATGACGGCAGAGAAGTGACAAAGGGTGAAAGAATCTCGTCTAGATACATACTGATACCTTGAGCAAGGCTATCATTGCCTGACACAATGGGTCTACCAGGAACTGGGCGGGATGCCTTATGGATCTTAGGCAGAGCATAAAAGGTCGCCAACGTAGGAAAAGGATTGTAAATCCGTTTGAATTCCTCGCTGGTGATCATGCTTTGTGTCCTTGCTTCATCAAGTAGCGTGTGCAGCTCCTTTAGAAACAGATCAGTGTTTTTTTTTTCAAGAATGATGTAAGTAGTGGTATCGTCCAATAATCTGTGAGCCATAGCAACATAATCGTCCATGTTCATGACCACAATGTTGCCCCCTTTTACAGAGGGTTTAATGGTAATTTGGTCATTGTGGCAGAGTTCGTCTAGTGCCACTCTTTCTGGTTTACTGAGGTTAGCAAGTGCTCTAGTTTTATCCAATTTAATTCTTTTCAGATCTGCACATACCAACTTGACGAAAACATCAATGTGGGCGTATTGTGAGAATGGTGGAGTGAGCTTCGACTTAGGACTCAGCGAGGAGAAAGGACCAACAGCTGCAATGGGCCCAACTTCATTTTCATATAAGAGTTTCAAGATCTCTGAGTGTGTTGATTTCGGCCCTATCAATATCCCCCGCGCCCAATGCATTGTTTTTAAAATATTTATGTAGGGCCACCTTTCTGGCGAATAGGTTCACATCCTTTGTCCAAACAAATTAGTCGAACAAAGGAGTAGGAGTAAAGGATAGACCTCTAGGTAATAGTGTCAACTGGGAGTCATTTAGGTGAATGGAGGATATGTTATACACCTGCATTTCGTTGCTTCTGGTTGGGACAAAGCGAGTAGATTGTGCTGCTATTAGCCCAGGTTCCACCGAGGGTTGGTAGTTCCTAAAAAAGGAAACGTATTAAGGGGTCCACTTGTGTTGTTGGTAGCGCCGGTAGGGCATTTGGTAATTGTAGAATTTTGGCTGGAAACTATCCCAGTTGTTCGAGGGGTTGATGGTATAATTGAAGTAGCAGAAACTACTGGTACAGAGAAGGCTGATAATAAGGAGGAATTGGAAGTAATAGTGGGAATCGGATTTGGCTGGCATTTCGTGTTTGATCTGGTCTGTACAGTACTTCTTTTGGAAGAGTTAAATCTATAGTTTTTAATTTTGCGTTTAGTGCCCAATCTAGAACTGGGAGAGCGCACAGATTCGTCGGTGCCAGATAGTCAGAGAAATCTGTGAAGACTTGTACACGTTTAGGGGCAAGGTGTGACTGTGTTTTGTAAGAATATGCCTGACCAGTATCAAAATCTCTGCGATCTCTAACGTACTTGCGATGCTTCCTCTCTTATCTCAGCTTGTAACTTTTTAATATTTTTTTGTAATTGAATTCGCTTAGAGTATTAAATCCCTGAATATCCCCAATTTCCTTCTCCAACTGGAGAGCAGTTTAATTATGGTCACGTTTTTCAAAGTCCAAGATATGTTGCAATAATCCCAAGGAGCTCTCAGTGAGAAGCTCCTCCCAACCTTTAACAAATTCTGCGTCGCTGCGATAAGAATTGGGGGTGATATTAATGCGGAGCCCCCTACATACAATTTTCTGTTGTATATAGGTCTCGAGGTTAGCAATTTCCCAACAAGATCTAATGTATTTCTGTTAAGTTTTTTGTAGATCTTTAAAAGCAGTGTGTATATCGAACTGATGTAATGGGATATTGTCTGTAGAAAATACATATGCTGCCTCAGCGGACAGTGTTTCTGAATTTATCCTTTTGAACAGAAAACCTGCCATAATCCTAAATATATAATATAAATGACGTTCCAAGTTTTTAGAACAAGGTCTAAAAACTTATAGGTCTTATAGTCAGGTGCGTCTTATACTCCGAAAAGTACTGTAGGTCATAATTGCCCAGCCCTACTGAACGGCGTAAAAAAAAAAAAAGTAAACCGCCAGAATTGTTTTTTTTTTGGTCACCTTGCTCAATAAAATGGATTAAAAATTTATCAAAATGTCACATGTACCCCAAAATTGTAGCAGAAAAACTACAGGTCGTTCCGCAAAAAATACGCCCTCATATTGCTCACCAAAAATATAAAAACAGTTGTCTCACTGAAAACATGGAGACACAAAAAACATTTTTTTTGTCAAATACTTTTTTTCTTTGCTAGGCCCTGTTCACACGGAGTTTTATTACAGGCAGAAAAATCTGCCTCAAACTTCTGTCTGGAATTTTGAGGCAGATTTTGACCTGCTTGCAGGCCGTTTGACGCGTTTTAAGTGGCATTTTTCTGCTGCGGCCATGTCAATGGGAGGTCAGAGACGGAACCCCCTGAAGAAAGGGCATGTCGCTTCTATTTCCTGCTCGCGGGAAAAAAACCGCCTCCGCCTCCCATTGAAATCAATAGGTGGTCATTTCGGCAGTTTTTTGTGTTAACTCTGTGTGAACTCTTCCCACAAAATGACGTGTCTGGTATGTCGTAGTGCGCGGGGGGGAGGGGGGGGGATGTATGGAGCGCGCTCCATACGCTACGGGTGTCGGCTGTGTTTTACAGCCGACACCCGGGACTAGCTGCCAGGAACAGCGATCGTGCCATTCCTGGCTGTTTAACCCCTCAAATGCTGCGGTCAATCGCGACCGCAGCATCTTAGGCGTTCAAATGAGATTGGGGGGTGACGATGGCAGTCATGGCAGCCCAGGGGCCTAATGAAGGACCCCAGGACTACCTTCACTCTGCCTCTGCAAAGCTTAACAGATGCCTGTAAAAATGACAATATACTTCAATATATTACCTATATAAATTTGGTATCACCGTAATCATATTGAGCCACACAATCAAGTTGTCATTTTTACCGCACGGTGAAAGCCAAAAAACAATGCAGGGATCGCAGTTTTTTTTCCAATTTCCGCCCGCAAATATATTTTTTTCTGTTTCCCAGTACATTATATGGTACTTTAAATGCTACCAATAGAAACTACAACTCCTCCCGCAAAAAATAAGCCCACACACCACTCTTTTTTCTGACGGAAAAAATCAGAGTTATGGCTCTTGGAAAGCGGCAAGTGAAAAACGAAAAATCAAAAAATGGCTGCGGCGGGAAGGGGTTAAAGTGGTAAAATTTTTTTTACAAATCTTGGTATCT
This sequence comes from Rhinoderma darwinii, assembly GCF_050947455.1. Classification (NCBI taxonomy): domain Eukaryota; kingdom Metazoa; phylum Chordata; class Amphibia; order Anura; family Rhinodermatidae; genus Rhinoderma; species Rhinoderma darwinii. Next base: position 288,138,191 of record NC_134687.1, on the reverse strand, counting down.
TCGCATTCATATCGACCAGTAGAATAAAGTTAAAATGTAGTTTTTACGGCATGATGAGTCCCGTAAATACAAAATCACAAAAATAAAGACGGTTTTGCTGTTTTTTCACCCCACAATTTTTTTTCAGTTTCCCAGTACATTAAATAATGCCATGAAAAACTACAACTTGTCCCGCAAAAACAAGCCCTATATCAGGCTGTATCGATGCAAAAATAAAAAAAAATTATGGAAGGGATGGAGAAAAAAAACAAAAATTTATAAAATTGGCTTAGTTTCCAAAGGGATATAGAACAAGCCGAAGTAGAAGGGCTACATATACAATGCATTTGTAAAGTCTTCAGACCCTTTTAGTGTTTTGACATTCTGTTATGTTGAGGCCTTGTGCTAAAATAAAGAAAAATATTCAAGGTTTTCCCCATCATTCTGCACTCCATACCCTATGACGACAAAGTAAAAACAGAATGTTAGTAATTTTTGCTAATTTGTTGAAAAGGTAAAACGTAAATATTTCATTGACATAAGTATTCAGACTCTTTACTTAGGACTTCGTTGAAGCACCTTTGCAGCGATAACAGCCTCCAGTCTTCTTGGGTATGATGCCACAAGGTTTGCACACCTGGATTTAGGGATTTTCTGCCATTCTTCTCTGCAGATCCTCTCAAGCTCTGTCAGGTTGGATGGGGACCGTCGATAGACAGCCATTTTCAGGTCTCTCCAGAGATGTTTAATTGGGTTCAAGTCAGGGCTCTGGCTGGGCCACTCAAGGACATTCACAGAATTGTCCCTAAGCCACTCCTGTGTTGTCTTGGCTGTGTGCTTAGGTTCGTTGTCTTGTTGGACCGTGAACCATCAGCCCAGTCTAAGGTCAAGAGCACACGAACAGGTTTTCATTAAGACTATCTCTGTACTTTGCTCTATTCGTCTTTCCCTCAACCCTGACCAGTCTCCGTGTCACAGCCGCTGAAAACCACCTACCAGCACCATGCTTTACTGTTGGGATAGTATTGGGCAGATGAGCAGTGCCTGGTTTCCTCCGGATAGGACGCTTAGAATGGAGACCACAGAATCCTGTTTCTCACAGTCTTGGAGTCCTTTAGGGTTTGTTTTTTTTTGTAAACGCCATGCGGGCTTTCATGTGTCTTTTACTGGAGAGGGGCTTTTTCTGGGCATTCTGCCATAAAGCCCAGACTGGTGGAGTGCTGCAGTAATGGTTGACCTTCTTGAAGTTTCTCCCATCTGCACACATGATCTGTGGAGCTCAGTCAGAGTGACCATTGGTTTCCTGGTCACCTCTCTTACCAAGGCCCTTGTCCCCCGATTACTTAGTTTGGTGGGGCGGTCAGCTCTAGGAAGAGTCCTGGTTGTTCCAAACTTCTTCTATTTAAGAATTATGGAGGCCACTGTGCTCTTGAGAACTTTCAGTGAAGCAGACATTTTTTTGAACCGTTCACCAGATCTGTGCCTCCACACAATCCTATCTGAGCGCTACAGGCAGTTCTTTCCTTCTCATGCCTTTTTGCTCTGATATGAATGGTCAGCTGTGAGACCTTATGTAGACAGGGGTGTGTCTTTCCAAATCATGTCCAATCACATGAATATACCACAGGTGGACTCCAATCACGGTGTAGAAACATTTCAAAGATGATATAGAGAAATGGGAGGTGCCCAGGAGGTAAATTTCAAGTGTCATAGCAAAGGGTGTGAATACTTATGTCCATGCAAAATTTTAGTTTTTAAATTAGCAAAAGTTTCTAAAATTCTATCTTCACATTGTCATTATTGTGTATAGAATGCAGAATGATAGGGAAAAACTTGAATTTTTTTTTTTTTTTTTAAGCACAAGGGCTCAACATAAAATGTGAAAAAAGTCAAAGGGTCTTTAGACTTTCAGAATGCACTGCATGTCACTGGGTGGGCCCAGGAGTCAAGGAAGCCTGCTCTGTGATCAGAGCAGGGCAGGACAAGAAATTGACCAAATTCAGCCTTAGAGGTTTACAGCGTTCAGCAACGTGTCACAGCACTAGAGCCTGCAAAGGCAAGTAACTTACTGAACATTTGGTATGAACAATTATTGGTAATAATGTTGGTGATCTAAGGTCACAAAAGGGTTATTTAAATCTTTATGGAGTTCCAAAGTATTGTAGTGGTGAACTGCAATAACCCTGGCGGTCTAGGGTAATGCATGGGGAAAATGGTAAGACCATTAGTGGTCTAGGGCAGTGAAGAGATTAATACTAATAATCCTGGTGCGGTCTAGGGTAGTGAATGGGTTAAAATAATGACACTGGTAGTCTAGATTAGTGAAAGGATTAACCCCTATGCCAAAAAAAGAATGCAAGGAATATATTCGGTATTAAAAGGGTTGTCAGGTGAGATAAAATTTGTGGCCTATCCACAGGAATGGGAGAAGGCTATAAAACGGTGAACCGCTGCTACGAGTATCACAGCATTTATCAGTATGCAGCAGTTTAAGAGATGAAGGGAAAACGGTCCCTTCAAAAGGCTGATCGGTAGGGGTGCCAAGAGTCGGAACCCCACCGATCAGATATTCATGGCCTACCCTGAGGATAGGCCATCAAATTCATCTGACAAGACAACCCCTTTAACTCCTAAGCAGTAGCTTTAGAGGTGTCATAAATCGTATCACAACACAGTGAATGTGACGCACTTATCTCTGCTTTATCACATATGGTTTGCCTTGCTAGGACAAAATTACTTGATTTGTTCCTGACCAAAGGAGCATTGGAGGGTGGCACTATATGGCGTCCTACAAATAAATAATATTATATGTATACACATACACAAATAAAGGTTCAATGTTTCAGTAAAAGCACATCCTGAATAAGAACTTCTGATTTGGATTAGTATTACTTAAAGTAAAGCATGCTATAAATCTTTAGAACCGTACTGAAAATTACACTGCTTGGCACATGGTTTTTGTGCAGACTACAAAATGAGTCTGCAATATGTGCCTATAGGCAAACAGATAGATCTAATGTGTTTGCGTTCACATTACCAAGTTGATGAGGTAAAAAGACATCACACCAAGAAATGAGATTAAATCTAGATTATCCAGATGGATGGTGCAGCACATAAAGCTAATTACATGTATTGAGACCTAAATACGAAGTATTGCTTCTGCGTGTGTATGAGATGGTGCCTGTGATCAGGCATTGCTGCTAGCTGCCCACTGTTTACCTTTTCCAACAGCTCATTCCTCATCTCCCCAGTGTAACGCGCTTGTGTCTGAAGATGGACAGTCTTGGTCACTGGTGTTCGTTCCTTGCTGATTGTAGGTGTGCGCCCAGGAGCCAGAAACTGATTAGCCAAGGCTTTTTCAGTAGGTGAGGGCTGCAGACAAAGAACACAAGCTGTAACCGAGTGAGCGATACATCTAATAAAACATTGAGAAAACAGACAAGAAAAACTCCAAAGTTAATTTTAAAATTAAGATTAATAAGACTCAAAGAAAAATTCTAAGGTGTGGTTTCAGTACCTTAGCGCCTCCGTGCCCTCATGTCAATTTGTTCTTGAGCTGAAAACCTGTGATGGGCTAATTTCTAGGCCATGGTTGCAATACTATAATGCAGCTATTGTCAGTCAGAGGGGGACCTCAGAAGTAGCAAGTCAATTAGAAAGTTAGTTAAGGCTTCGTTCACATCTGCGTTGGGACTCCGTTCATGGGTTACCTCTGAGCTTTCCGTCAGGGGAACCCATGAACGGAATCCAAACTAAAACAAACGGAAACCATAGGTAAATTTCAAGCGTCATAGCAAAGGGTGTGAATACTTATGTCCATGCAAAATTTTAGTTTTTAAATTTGCAAACATTTCTAAAATTCTATCTTCACATTGTCATTATTGTGGATAGAGTGCAGAATGATGGGGAAAAACTTGAATTATTATTTTTTTTTTTTTTAAGCACAAGGGCTCAACATAAAATGTGAAAAAAGTCAAAGGGTCTGAAGACTTTCAGAATGCACTGTATGTCACAGGGTGGGCCCAGGAATCAAGGAAGCCTGCTCTGTGACCAGAGCAAGGCAGGGCAGGGCAGGGCAGGAAGTTGACCAAATTCAGCCTTAGAGGTTTACAGCGTTCAGCAACGTGTCACAGCACTAGAGCCTGCAAAGGCAAGTAACTTACTGAACATTTGGTATGAACAATTATTGGTAATAATGTTGGTGGTCTAAGGTCACAAAGGGGTTATTTAACCGCTTCCCGACCGCCCACTGTATATTCACGTCGGCACTTGCTGGGCTCTGTGCAGTGCCGACGTGAATTCACGGTGGGTGTTAAAAGCAAGATCCGGGTGTCTCAGAGTAGCGCTGACACCCGGATCGCGCTGTTATCACCTGCCTCTGGTCCCGGAGATATGATCGGGACCTGATTAGTTCAGGTCCCGGTCATGTGATCGCAGGGAAAGTGTGTTGTAGCAACGAACTGGAAAGTTTGTTGCTATAACAAACTGGAAAGTTTGTTGCTACAACAAACTTTCCCGGGGACCGATTGCGGGTGCTGCAGTCGGTTATAAGGCAGAACCGGGGGCCATACAACGGCCCCCGGTTCTGCCATGCAAGGCAGCCTATGAGAACCAGCCGGAGGCAGGTCCTCATAAGCTTCCTGTCAGTGTGACTCTCAGCGTCACACTGACAGTATATAATACGTTACACTACCTAGTAGGTAGTGTAATGTATTATAGCAGCGATCAGTGCTGCCAGTCTTCAAGTAAAAAGTAAAGTAATAAAAATGTTTTATAAAAGTGTAAAAACAAGTTATAAAAGTTACAAAAAAATGCTTTTTTTCCTATAATAAGTCTTTTATTATAGAAAAAAAAATGAAAATGTTAAAAAAGTACACATATTTGGTATCACCGCGTTCATAACGACCCAAACTATAAAACCATAATATTATTTTTCCCGCACGGTGAACACCGCAAAAAAAATTATTAAAAAACAATGTCAGAATCACTATTTTTTGGTCATCAACCCTCCCAAAATATAGAATAAAAAGTGATCAAAAAGTCGCATGTACCCCAAAATAATACCAATAAAAACTACAACCCGTCCCGCAAAAAACAAGCCCTTACACCGCTTTTTTGACGGAAAAATAAAAAATTATGGCTCTCAGAATATGGTGACACAGAAAATAAATAATTTTATAGAAAAATGATTTTATTGTGCAATCGCCACAAAACATAAAAAACCTATATACATATGGTATCGCCGTAATCGTACCGAGCCGCAGAATAAAGTAAAATGTCATTTATACCGTACGGTGAACACTGTAAAAAAAAAAATACAAAAAACTTTGTCAGAATTTATGTTTCTTTGTCACTTTGCTTGCCAAAAAAATCTAATAAAAAGTGATAAAAAAATAAATAAATCACATGTACCCTAAAATGGTACCAATGAAAAGTAACGATTGTCCCGCAACAAATAAGCCCTCACACAGCTCCGTTGGAGAAAAAATAAAAAAGTTCTGACTCTCAGAATATGGCGATGCAAAATGTGTAGAGTGTTCCAAAAGCAGATGAGATCGGGCGACCATTTATCAGTGCGACACCGGCCACATATCTGCGGATTATTATTTATTTACCCCATTATTGTACCCTCTTATTATGTCCTGATGTTCTCCGCACAAGTTACATATACCCCCACATTATAAATTGAAATACCAGCAAAACCCCAAACAGAACAGTTTTCAAGCAAAATCTGCGCTCCAAAAGCCAAATGGCGTTCCCTCCCTTCTGAGCCCCACAGCGTGCCCAAGCACCAGCTTACGTCCACATGTGATATTTTATATCCGGGAGAACCCACTCAACATTGTATGAGGTATTTGTCTTGAGTGGCACAAACTGGGCACAACGTATTGTGCATTAAAATGGCATATCAGTGGAAAATTTTAATTTTCAATTTGCACCATCCGCTGCGCAGTAACGCCTTCGCGCACCATGACTTAATAGCATGTCGTGGTGCGAGGGGTTATATATGGAGCAGGTTCACGCGCTGCGCCCGCTCTATATTCTGCAGGTGTCAGCTGTGTATTACAGCGGACACCCGGGACTAACTGACAGGAACAGCGATCGCGCTGTTACAGGAGCCTGTAAAATGACATTATACTGCAATACATTAGTATTGCAGTGTATTGTACCAGCGACCTAATGATCGCTCGTTCCAGTCCCCTAAAGGGACTTTTGGGAGGTTTCCACTGTTTTGGTACCTCATGGGCTTTGCATATGCGACATGACACCCGAAAACCATTCCAGCTAAATTTGAGCTCCAAAAACCAAATATTGTTCCTTCCCTTCTGAGTCCTGCCGTGGGTCCAAACAGCAGTTTATTACCACATATGGTGTATTGCTGAAATAAGGACAAATTGCTTTACAAATTTTGGGGTGATTTTTCGACTTTATTCATTGTAAAAATTAAACATTTCTATGTTTTTTCAGAAAAAAGTAGATTTTCATTTTCACGGCCTAATTCCACTAAATTCAGCAAAAAAACTGTGGGGTCAAAGTGCTAACTATACCCCTAAAAAAATTCCTTGAGGGGTGTAATCTTCAAAATGGGGTCAGTTTTGGGGGGATTCCACTGTTTTGCTCCCTCCAGGGCGTTGCAAACGCGACATGGCACTGAAAAACAATCCAGCAAAATCTGCGCTTCAAAATCCAAATGGCGCTCCTTCCCTTCTGAGCTCTGCCGTGTTCCAAACAGCAGTTTAGTACCACATATGGAGTATTGGCGTAATCGGGAGAAGTAGCTTTACAAGTTTTGGGGTGCTTTTTAATCTTTATTCCTTGCAAATATTTTTTTTTATATTTTTTCAGAAAAAAAGTAGATTTTCACTTTCACAGACATACTCCAATAAATATAGCAAAAGACCTGTGGGGTCAAGATGCTAACTATACCCCTAGATAAATTCCTTGAGGTGTGTAGTTTCCAAAACCGTCTCACTTTTGGGAGATTTCCACTGTTTTGGCACCACAAGACCTCATCAAACCTGACATGGTGCCTAAAATATATTCGAAAAAAAAGGAGGCCCCAAAATCTACTAGGTGCTCTTTTGATTCTGAGGCCGGTGTTTCAGTAAATTAGCGCACTAGGGCCACATGTGGGATATTTCTAAAAACTGCAGAATCTGGGCAATAAATATTGAGTTGCATTTCTCGGGTAAAACCTTCTGTGTTACAGAATTTTTTTTATTACAAATGAATTTCAGCAAAAAAAAGAAAATTTGTAAATTTCACCTGTACTTTGCTTTAATTCCTGTGAAGCGCCTAAAGGGTTAAGAAACTTTCTGAATGCGGTTTTGAATACTTTGAGGGGTGCAGTTTTTAAAATGGGGTGATTTATGGGGTCTATCTAGTACATAAGGCCTTCAAAGCCACTTCAGAACTGAACTGGTCCCTGTAAAAATAGCCTTTTGAAATTTTCTTGAAAATGTGAGAAATTGCTGCTAAAGTTCTAAGCCGTGTAACGTCCTAGAAAAATAAAATAATGTTCAAAAAACAATGCAAATATAAAGTAGACATATGGAATATGTAAAATAGTAACTATTTTGTGTGGTATTACTATCTGTTTTACAAGCAGATACATTTAAAATGAGAAAAATCATAATTTTTGCAAATTTTCTCAAAATTTTGGTGTTTCTCACAAATAAGCAATGAATTTATTGATCAAATTTTTCCACTAACATAAAGTACAATATGTCACGAGAAAAGAATCTCAGAATCGCTTGGATAGGCAAAAGCATTCCAGAGTTATTACCACATAAATTGACACGTCAGATTTGAGAAAATGGGGCTGGTCATGAAGGTCAAAATGAGCTCGGTCTTGAAAGGGTTAAATCTTTATGGAGTTCCAAAGTATTGTAGTGGTGAACTGCAATAACCCTGACGGTCTAGGGTAATGCATGGGGAAAATGGTAAGACCATTAGTGGTCTAGGGCAGTGAAGAGAAAATGTTTTCCGTTTGTCACTGTTGTTTAACCCCTTCCCTCTTTAGCCACTTCCTTCCTGACAGAGCCTCATTTTTCAAATCTGACATGTTTCACTTTATGTGGTAATAACGTCGGAAAGCTTTTACCTATCCAAGCGATTCTGAGATTGTTTTCTCGTGACACATTGGACTTTTATGATACTGCCAAAAATTTGCTCGATATGTTAAGTATTTGTGAAAAACACCAAAATTTAGCGAAAAATTAGCATTTTTCTCAACTTAAATGTATCTGCTTGTAAGACAGGCAGTTATAACACAAAATTGTTGCTAACTAACATCCCCCATATGTCTACTTTAGATTGGCATAGTTTTTTGAACATCCTTTTATTTTGCTAGAACGTTACAAGGCTTTGAACTTTAGCAGCAATTTCTCACATTTTCAAGAAAATTTCAAAAGGCTAACTTTACAGGAGCCAGTTCAGTTGTGAAGTGGCTTTGAGAGCCTTATATATTAGAAACCCCCAAAAAGTCACCATTTTAAAAACTTCACCCCTCAAAGTATTCAAAACAGCATTTAGAATATTTATTAACCCTTTAGACTTTTCACAGGAATTAAAGCAAAGTAGAGGTGAAATTTCCAAATTTCATATTTTTTTGCAGAAATTAAATTTTTAATCCAATTTTCTTTATAACGCATAAAGTTTTACCAGAGAAATGCAACTCAATATTTATTGCCCAGGTTCTGCAGTTTTAGGAAATATCCCACGTGGCCGTAGCGTGCTACTGGCCTGAAGCACCGGCCTCAGAAGCAAAAGGAGCACCTAGTGGATTTTGGGGCCTTATTTTTATTAGAATATATTTTAGGCATCATGTCCGGTTTGAAGGGCTCTTGCGGTGCCAAAACAGTGGAAATCCCCCCAAAAGTGACCACATTTGGGAAACTACACCCCTCAAGGAAATTATCTAGGGGTATAGTGAGCATTTTGACGGCACAGGTTTTTTACAGAAATTATTGGAAGTAGGCCGTGAAAATGAAAATCTAAATTTTTTTCAAAGAAAATGTAGGTTTAGCGATTTTTTTTCTCATTTACACAAGGACTAAAGGAGAAAAAGCACCACCAAATTTGTAAACCAATTTCTCCCGAGTAACACATGTGGTAATAAACGGCTGTTTGGACACACTGCAGGGCTTAGAAGGGATGGAGCACCATTTGGCTTTTGGAGTTCACATTTAGCAGGAATGGTTTGCTGAGGCCATGTCACATTTACAAAGCCCCTGAGAGGACAAAACAGTGGAAACTCCCCACAAGTGACCCCATTTTGGAAACTACACCCATTGAGGAATATGTATGAGGGCTTGTTTTTTGCGAGACGAGCTATAGTTTTTATAGGTACAATTTTTGGATACGTGCGACTTTTTGATCACTTTTTATTCCAATATTTGTAGGGCAAAGTGACCAAAAAACAGAAACTCTGGTATAGTTTTTTACGGGGTTTTTTATGCTGTTCACCGCGTGCAATAAATAATATAATATTTTGATACCTCCGGTATGAAAAAAAACTTAAGCTTATTAAAAAAAATAAAAAATAATTACGGTTACTAAAAAAACACATTTTATGGAAAAAAAGTGGTTTTATTTTTAAAGTGTAAAAAATAAAATAAAAATGACACATATGGTATTGATGCAATCGTAAGGGTCCGGACACCTTGATTAAACTGCCGGGTGAACGGCGTACAAAATAATAAAAAAAAAAAAACACGGCAAATTTCCACCCCCAAAAATCAATTTAAAGTAAGTCCCATGTATCCCAAAATAGTACTAATGAAAACTATACCACCTTCTGCAAAAAACAAGCCCACATATGGACAAAAAAACAAAAACAAAAAAACTTATGGCTTTTGAAATGCGGCGATGCAAAAACATTTTTTTTTTAGAAGGGTTTTTATTGTGCAAACGTAGTAAAACATATAAAATACCTATACATATTTAGTATCGCCGTAATGGTACTGACCCATAAAATAAAAGGTAACATGATTTACGTCGCATAGAGAATGGTGTAAATTGAAAACATGAAAATCAATGCTGGAATAGCGTTTTTTTTTTTCAATTCTCTCCCAAAAAAAAAAAAAGTTTATAGAAGTTCATCAAAAATAGTGCAATTGAAAAATACTTGTCCCGCAAAAAAAAAGCCCTCATACGGCTATCTCGACAGAAAAAAAATAAAAAAATATGGACTATGAAATGAGACGGTGAAAAAAATAGTGCTTGGTCATTACTGCGCAAAAAGGCCAGGTCATTAAGGGGTTGACCCGTTCTTGCATTTTCACATACATGCACGTCATGGGAAGGGTCACCTTCCCGCATTTGGACTCGCATGTACGGGATGGTAATTGCGTGGGCACAGATGCTGTGTCAGAACCATCACCACAGAAGCCTGGCTCCCGCTGCAACGGCTGAGATTTGAGAAACCTTCAATCTCAGCCGTTTAACCCCTTAAATGCTGAGGCTAATAGCGAACACTGCATTTAAATGTCTTGACAGAAGGAGGGGGCTCCATCTGTCACAGATCGGCTGCCCGCGAATGCAATCGCTGGCAGGTTGCCATGGTAGCTAGGGGCCCAGCAAAGGCAATAATGCTTTGGTATAGTATGTATACCAAAGCATTATATCTGCAAACAGAAGATCGAATGGTGAAGTCCCCTAGTGAGACTTAAAAAAAAAAAAGATTTAAAAAGGTTAGATAAAGTTTATGAAAAAAAAAAAAGGTTAAACAGCAAAAATAAAATATTTTTTTTTAATGGTTTTATTTGATAAAAGTGTAAAAAAAAAAAACAAACATTAAAAATACACATATACGGTATCACCATTATTGTAATAACACAAAAAGTAAGAGTAAGTCTTACCGGTAATTCCGTTTCCTTGAGTCCACCATGACAGCAAACTAGGAGGATGAGCCCTTGACCTCTGTAGGGACGGGAACTGAAAGAGGTTAAAAGGGCCCCATCCTCAGCCTCCCACTAGTGTGTACCATATCACTACACCAGAAGGAACTAGCTAATCCTATCTGTATTTTAACTTCACATACCACTAAGAAGGTAGGGTGGGCAAATGTATGCCGTCATGGTGGTCTTAAGGAAACGGAATTACCGGTAAGACATTCTTACTTTCCATTTCGTCCCCCATGATGGCACACTAGGAGAATACCAAATGAGATTGTTTAGGGTGGGACTACCGCCTGGAGTACTTTGTGGCCGAAGGCCAGGTAAGGGAATTAGCCCAGATAGCTGCAGTACAAAACTGGTCTAACGAGTCTCCCCCCCCCTTTCTGCCCATGACGAAGCTGTGGATCTGGTGGAATGGGCTTTGATGTTTATAGGAACTGATTTTCCCCCAAGAGAGTAACAGATTTTAATTGTTCTTTTTATCCATCTAGCGATGATAGCTTTTGAGGTTTTCTGTCCTTTATTTATCGCCCTAAATTGGACCAGGAGTTGGAGTCCTACCGCCAATCTGCAGTAACCTGTAAATATTGTTAGACTGCCCTTCTAACCTCAAGACAATTAAATTGTTCTTTTTGAGTTTTGGGTTTCTGGCAAAATGAAGGAAGGACAATCTCCTGATTTCTATGAAAATCTGAGATGACTTTTGGAAGGAAATTAGGATCAAGTTTTAATACGATTCTATCATCCGCTATCCTAACATATGGTTCGTGTGTGTACAGCGCCTGTATTTCAAGTGTTTGAGGTCTATGTTCTCCATTGGTTCGAAGCGGGGGAGGGGGGGGGGTGTCTGGTTAGAGCCCTGAGGATAATGCTAACCTCCCAATGCGGATATGACTATCTAATGGTCGGCCTTAGTCTTGAGGCTGCAGACATTAATCTTTTCACCCGCCAGTGTTCTGACCGCTTCTGAGTTTTGACAAAAAATGTACTCCAACCCCTGCTGTTGGATGACTGGATGATTCTGGTCCGAGGATTGGTTCTCACACCAGGAGGAATATTTTTTCAAATTTTTAGGTAAATTGCAGAAGTAACTGGTTTACGACTTGCTTTTAGGGTTTTTATTACTTTCTGGGATAAACCTTTTTTCTTTAAACAGTGTCCCTTCACGATCCATGCTGATAATTGAAGGTTCTGGAGACTTTGGTGCCGTAACGGCCTTGCACCAGCAGATCTTGTTTTAAAGGAAGTTCTATAAAATCTTCCAGTGCCAATTCTTTAAGAATTGGGAACCAGGTGCCTTTTGGCCAGAATGGGATAAGTTTCAGATTTTCCCTGTAAAGCTTTTGAAGGACTCTTGACATAAGCATGCACAATAGAGAAAATAGGTGAGGGATCAGCGACGCTCCTCTGAGATCATCTGCGGAATGAACAATGTATTTGCCGGCTGCCACCCACTGTAGTCCCTCGGTGGATGTATCCTTCTTACCGGAGACAAACGTGTAACGAAAAGATGAGTGAAAAAAAGCCGTATCATATGCAGTAACGGCGCCAGGCACGGAGGAAGAACGAACGAAGTCTCAGAGGTATTTTTCAATGGTACTCCTTAATAGAACGACTACGCGTTTCTGGACCGAACTGGTCCCTTTGTCAGGTCCGTAACACTTTACAGAAGCGGGAATGGTGGAAAGGAGTATGCTAGATCCATGTCCCAAGGCTGGGATAGAGCATCTATGCCTAGGGGACCATCCTGATGGTTTAGGGAGAAGAAAAGCTGTTTTGGAATTTAATTTGTTCGCAAACAGGTCTACTTGAGGAAACCCCCATTGCAGTGTGATCTGAAGAAAGACTTCCTGATTTAGAAACCATTCACACGGTTCTAGGTTTTTCCTGGGGAAAAAAATCAGTTTCCATATTCTCTGACCCTTTCAGGTGGATGGCTGATAGAGAAAGCAGATTTTCCTCTCCCCAACAAAATATTCTCTGAGATAGTGAGAGCAGGGTGGGAGACCTGGTACCCCCCTGGTGCTTTTGAAAAGCCTCTGTCATCATGTTGTCCAACAGTACTTTGACATGGTTGTTTTGAAGAGTGAAGGAACCGGACTTCAGTGTCTCCCAGACTGATCGGAGTTCTCAGTAATTTGAGGATCGAGCAGCTATGGATCTTTCGATCCAGGGATGACTTTTCTGTCCCAGGAGGAAAGTATCCAACTTTGAAGTGGATGGGAATGGTTCTGGTTCCAGGCGACTGACTGAATGCAAGCGGTCATCTGACCTAGCATACTCATTGCCGCTCTTACTTTGTAAGAGGTGGCTTTTTGAAATTTTTTGATATTGGAAATTAGATTCCTTTTTTCACCCGGTAGTGGAGGGTAGAGTCCGAGTGTGCGGAATCAGATTTGATTTCTGATCATTTAATGATCCAACCCGGTTCTGCTAGTTGGCCTGTTATTAGCTTTACCGGAGTGGAAAGAATCTCTTGGGTATTTGCATAATTAGGAAGTCGTTCAGATAGGGAATTATTATAGTCCCCTGTCTGCGAAACGAAGCTATCACTTATATCATTATTTTGGTGAATACCCTTGTGGCAGATGAAATCCCAAAAGGGAGGGCTTTTCAACCGGTAATGGACCGACTCGTCTGTCCTTTACTTCAAATCTTCGGAATCTTTGAGGAGGGATGAATGGGACGTAGTAGTAAGCGTCCTTTAAATCTAGGGTGCACATGTAAGCCCCTATCTTTATTAAAGGGAACCTGTCACCAGCATTCCACCAATTGAACTTTACTTATCTCTCACTGGCCGCTGCTATCAAAAGTTTATTGCCGTTATCTCCTCTCCTAAAGTCCTCCTCCTGTAAATAACAGTCTGCAAACATTTTGCTCCTTTTATCGTAATAATCCGGTGTCCCTTTGTGCGCACACACCAGAAGAGGACAACAGTAAACAAGCATGGGATTTTGTGTGCTGAGGGAAGGCGTGGAGCTGTCAATCAAAAGTAAGGAGGCGCGATAAACTCGGAAAGACTTGAGGAATGAAGATATGACTTTGCAAACGAAGATTTGACTAATGTTCATTTGCATACGGTTTGGGAACACTAAAAAACTGAATACTAAAGCTACGGAGCCGACTAAGACGACAATTATAGATTACATAGAAATTCTTTTTCATCCACTAACACCTGGTATTGCTGGTTTAATAGGTAAAATGCTCATGACAGGTTCCCTTTAAGGGAGTGGTAGATGCGACGGATTCCATCTTGAACCTCCTGTAAATGATCCAACTGTTGAGGGGTTTCAGGTTTATTATTAGATTGTATGAATTGTCTGTTTTTTTTAATGAGAAATAAAATACTGTGGTACTTGAGGATACTGTGGTACTTGAGATATTACCCCTCTCTGGTGCAAGTTTTGGGTGTTCTCACACCATCTTTTTCAGAAACTGAGGTCCGAATAAATCTCTTTGGAGGAAAGGTTGAAGATTCTATTCGATAGCCGTTTTTTATTATGTCTGGGACCCATTTGTTTTGGGTGACGTTGTTCCAGGGACTGTAGAATTTTAGCAACCTTCCTCCGACCCTCTCGTCATGGTCTGTTTTCTTGTCTATAATTATTTGGGTTGAGCAAGAAGCCTCTACCCCTCCACCCTTTGGGGTAACTCCAATGACCTGTCTTTCCCTTTCCTCAATAGTTTTCACTCTGGGGTCTTTGGGAACAAAAGGGATATTTCCTTTTTGTTGGTTTATCGTTCGAAAATCCCTTCTTTCTATCGGGCGCCTTCTCTAGGATTTGTTCTAGGTCTTGTCCGAAAATATATTACCCCTGGGACGGAATGTTACAAAGCCTATTTTTTTTTTGTATTTCAAATTTTTTATTTTCAACAAAGCAAGTAAGGATACAGAAGGAAAAAAGGGGGAGACGAGGGTACATCAATAAAATCTGAACACAATGCGAAATGTACACAGTTAACTCTACAAGTCTGCTTGATTTTCTGAATTGTCAATATTTCGAAATACTTCTCACATCTACTGTTGTCAATATAGATAGACTTGTACCATAATTTAACATCTCTTTGCGACATTTCCCTATACCCTCTTGCCACCCCCTCACAAAGGACCATCTGTGACGATAGTCAAGAGTCAGATGACAGAAAAAGAACAGTAAAAAAAGAAAAGAAAAAGGAAAAACAAAGAGGATTAAAAGATATGAGGGAAGAGGGGAGTCACAAAGCCTATTTTTAAAATGTGTCCCCCTTTTGCCAGTATCTTAACCACAGAGACCTTCCTGCGGCATTGGTACGGACCCCCACCTTGGCGGCGAACCTGATGCATTCCACCGAGGCATCTGCTAGAAAACCTGTTGCTGCTTTTAGGAGAGGAATTGACTCTGCTAATTGGTCCCTGGGTGTTTTTACCTTGGATCCTGTTGTGTCAATAGAGCCTGAGTGTTGGCAGATATAAACTGCCGTTTTGGTCCATTTTTCTTGGCCGTTTTGCATCCGTTCAATTTTGGGCCGTGTTTCCGTTTAACGGCCGATTTTGACCAGTTTTGCATCAGTGTTTTTCCGTCCGTTTTAAAAATGGAAGAATTTTGTTTGTAAATTTTCTGCCACACACTTCCCTGTGTAGATAATGCCACAGCCCCATATGTAGGTAATGCCACACAGCTCCCCTTGTAGGTAGTGCCACACAGCCCCCCTTGTACATAGCCACCCCATGATGGCACCCCCACCTTCCTGTAAGGGACAGCTCCAGGAGAAGTCTCTGACTTCACTGTCCACATATGGACAGTGAAGTCAGGGACTTCTCCTGGTGCAGAATCACCTGCCACAACGCCGAGGATTCCGCTTCAGAAGTCCCGGACCTCACTGTCAGGGACTACTCCTGGAGCAGAATCCCTGGCCACAGAATCGGCCGAAGCTGTGGCCGGGGATTAGGGATTCAGCTCCTACAGGGAGCAACAAAATACCTTCCTCCTCCTCACATGCACTTCGCACTGTGAGGAGGAGGAGAGAGCGAGTGCCAGAATGCACGGCCGTCACTCGGATCACATCTGAGTGACAGTGGTGCTTTACACGGCCCCATAGACTTCTATGGGAGCAGTGTGTCTGGGAGAACGGTGCAAAATAGGGCGTGCTCCACCTTTTGACGGCCTGGTTTACCGGGCCGCCCAAAAAAAAAATCCAAAAAAAAAAATCGGCCTTGTGAATAGCTCCATTTAGGGTCTATTGTTCATACTGCGGCCGCGTGACGGCCATCACACGCCCGAGAATCCCTGCCGTGTGAATAGGGCCTTAAGGTGATTCTCTAGCTCGCCTAACCAGATAAGGAGGGTTCTAGCTACTGAAGTGGCTGCTATGTTGGACTTCATGCTAAACATTGATGCTTCTCAGGCCTTTTTTAGAAGACAATCAGACTTCAGGATCCATGGGGTAGGTTAACGGAGCTGAATCTTCAAATGGCAAGGATGTTTGTTTAACTACCCTTGCCATCTGGATATCCATTTTAGGGATATTGTCCCAGATACCTGTATCCTCTATTAAAAAGGAGGCGATTTCTAAATTCACGGGAGACCCTCAGCATTTTTTCCGGGTCCTTCCATTCCTCATTTATTAACTCACAATTCATTAATAGGAAGCACACATTTTTCTTTCATTTTAGACCACCAGACATCTCATCTTGACAGTTTTTTTGTTTTTTAACTTCCTCAATATCCATCGTACCCGATTGCTTTTAGTAAAGCATTCATGTCCTCAGAGGAAAAGTAGTATTTCCTCATCGTCCTGATCTCCTTTAGGATTTATTGACCCCAATTCCTCCATGTCCTATGGATCTTTAAAAAAACCAAGAGGCCCCTTCAGTGTCTGAATCAGATGGAGGTTCATTTACTAACTTCGCCTTTCCTTTACGGGAGAGGAATGGCCGCGTATTGATGAGTATTGAACTTCCTCTCTGATTATAGAACATAGGTCATCCACAAAAGAGGATTGTTCTGCTTTGATTTATTTATTAATACATGATGAACATAGTTGTAGGATCTTTTAAGCTCTCCATGCTTAAGTTTGAGAGAGCGAGAGAGAGCGAGAGTGAGAGAGAGCGAGAGTGAGAGAGAGCGAGAGAGAGCGAGAGAGAGCGAGATCCAGATAGTACAGTTCACAGTAATATATAACGTATTATCCCCATGGGGAAGACTCATGGGTGTGGATTGGCAGGAGACCTCAAATTTTTCAAACTGGGACCGCACCGGATCGGAGCCAGGAAAGGACATGCTTGAAAACACAGACCTCAGAACAGGATGCACGTGGCAACTTACACTGAACACACCGGTTTATTTACCTGCTCCGCGTTCCTGATTCAGTCCCCGCTTGTGACGTCACTTCCGCCGGATGTTTGGTCGCGTAGCTCTAGCCCCAAGTGGGTCGGGACGCTGGCGGAAGTGCTACACTCCGTCCAGCTTTAGTATCACTCGACGGCAGGCAGACGGTTGGTTTCTCCAAAAAGGGGGAGAGAAACCCCCAGGTACGCTCCCCCCAAATGGAACACTGGTTGGAAGGAGGGAAGCCCCTGATCCTGCCCTCCATCTTAAGGTTAGAAAAATCTTTTCTTCAATCCTCCCCCTCAGGGGGAAGAGGATCCTCTCTTCATCCTGACTCCAGTAGGGACAGGAAATACACTGGTGGGAGGCTGAGGGTGGGGCCCTTTTAACCTCTCCCAGTTCCTGTCCCTACAGAGGTCAAGGGATCATCCCTCCTAGTGTGCCGTCATGGAGGACGAAATAGAAAAGTGTGTTAACACGTTAATTCAACCGCATGGTGAACAACGTACAAAAAACAATAGCGAAATAGCTTTTTTTTCTCCATTCCCCCCCAAAAATAATAAATGTAAATCATGTATGCACCCAAAAATGGTTTCATTGAAAAACACAACACGTCCCGCAAAAAATAAGCCCTCATACGGCTATGTCAACGGAAAAATAAAAAAAGTTATAATTCTTGGAATGCGAAGATGAAAAAAGAATGCTTGGTCATTGAGGCCAAAATAGGCCTAGTCGTTAAGGGGTTAAAAAAAAATCCTAATATCTTCCAGACTTCGAACGGGCCAACGAGCCATCACAATGAGCTGACCCTTCCTGTTCTGTAGAGATCCCTTTTCAGAAGTCATCTCATAATCTCAGGGGAGGATTACATTGAAAGGTAACACCTCCATAAACATATATTTACGAGTTTGTTTTTTTTCCCATGTTTTTGACAATTTTGTAATCATGGCAAACAAAAAGTTGCATTAATGATTATGAAAATTGTGACTCATGTATAAACAACCTTAGGCTACATTCACATGAGCGTGTCCGATTTGTGTGCGTAAAAGATGCTGCGTATTTCCTGCATTTAATGTCCATGTGCCATCAGTGTGCATTGCGTATTTCATCAGTGTGCTTTGAGTGTGGCATGCGTTTTTCACGTCCGTGCAAGCACTTTTTTTTTTCTTTATTTCTCTTTCGTTTGACGCGAGAAACACTGACAGCACACGGATGCCATCCGTGTGCTTTGTGTTTTTCTCGCACCCAGACACTTCAATGGGCGCCCACATCCGCAAAAACGCAGCAATATAGGACATGCAGTGAGTTTCACAGAACGGACACTCGATGCGTGAAAACTCACGCATGTCTGAATAGCCCCATTGAAATGAATAAGTCCGTGTGCAGTCCGTTATTACAACGGACAGCACACGGACGAGGAATACGCTCGTCTGAATGAGCCCTTATGCCAGGATTACGTACACACAGTTTATTTGTGGCAGCTTTTGGCTCTGTTTTATATTATAAGCCAATGCCAGAAGGGGATCCATAAGGAAGGAAAGGTATGACGAAAAGATTGATGCATCTCCTTTCTTTTGTGTCCACTCCTGTGTTTGGTAAAAAAAAGAAATAAAAAAAAATGGAGGCAAAAGCTGGTGTGCGATTCTGGCTTTATAATGCTAGAGGCAGATAACACAGGATTACATACAGAATAGGTGATGGGGACAGCTCACCTCTCCCTCTCTGCACAGAGACCTCCGCAAATAACACAGGGTAAGTTTAGAACACTTTCTTCAATACTACAATTTAGCCTTCGATCAAAAATTACCTCTATAATTTGTATTTTCGATACTGATGATCCATTCAACAGTTGGCTAGCACGCACATTTCTTAACCCAAAATCAATAAGCTCACATTTACTTATCTTTCTAAACTTAGTCTCGTCACCCCCCCCCCCCCCTTCCTCCGTGTCATCTATGGGAGAAAAATTCCAAACAAAACTTAATGCCAAAAGGATTTCCTCAAACTCATGAATGAACCATAAAAGAAAGGGTCACACCTATCCCATGGACAGGAAACCTCTGAGAGCAGTCACTTCCCCAGACATTGACGCAAAAATCAAGTTTTAAATAAATGCAGGACAAAAACAGCAAAGTTCACATATTGAAGAATGGGTGTGCTTGGTCAATGGGGACATTTTCCATATTGCAAATATGTTTTATTCAAATGAATAGGATTTTTCTGAAGTCTATTCGCTTTGCAGAAAAAAATAAAATTAATTTAAAAAAAAAAAAATCGGCACAGATTTTAGGATTTTCAACTATGCAGCATGCCAGTTCTGTCGCATGATTTATGCAGATGTTTTGCTGATTTCAATGCGAATATCTGGAGGTATTTTTCCACAGACATCTGCTGCCTTAACCCCTTCAGAACGCAGCTTGTTTTGGCCTGCAGGACACAGGCGATTTTTTTCAAATCTGACATGTCACTTTATATGGTAATAACTCTGGAATGCTTTTACCTATCCAAGCGATTCTGAGATTGTTTGCTTGTGACACATTGTACTTTATGTTAGTAAAAAAACTTGGTCGATAAATTCAGTATTTATTCGTGAAAAACACCAAAATTTAGAGAAAATTAGCAAAAATAACATTTTTCGAAATTTTCATTTATCTGCTTGTAAAACAGATATTAATACCACACAAAATAGTTACTAGTTAACATTTCCCATATGTCTACTTTACGTTTGCATTGTTTTTTGAACGTACATTTATTTTTCTAGGACGTCGCAATGCTTAGAACTTTAGCAGCAATTTCTCACATTTTCAAGAAAATTTCAAGACTATTGTGTCAGGGACCAGTTCAGTTCTGAAGTGGCTTTGAGGGCCTCATTGTCAGGAACAAATACACGGTAAACAGTGAGGTCCCTGTTCTTGCCAAACCTCTGTCCCTACCTACTTGTACGACCCGACCTAAATGACAGTGCACAACTGGGCGGCGTTCCCTATACTAGTACAAGTGAAACTGACAAACTGATAAGACAGAGACAGTACGAAATAACAAAGGGTAACCTGGGAAGTACACGGAGGGAGAGGCAGGGCAATTGCGCCACGGACAAGTCCGGGCACAAAAGGCGGAGTCAGGCAGGCAGGGTCAAACCGGAAGTCAGCAGGCAAAGAAAAGTCAGCAGGCAAAGAAAAGTCAGGAGTCCAGCCGGGGTCAGGGGTCACAAAGTAGTCAAAATGAAAGTCGCTCAGGGGAGTCTAAAACAAGGGAAAGCACCAGGCTAGGTAACTCTAATTACAGGCAAAGGCCTACTACACCAGGCTGAACTAAATAAGGAGAGGGCGGGAGCTCAGGAACATCAGCCAGGTTTTGATTGGCCGGACGTTCCTAAGCTCCTATTGGCTGCAGACTTCCTCAGGCTGCCAGGCCGGGCGATGCCCGAGCGAGTGACTCGACGTCCTGGAGACCGAGGGAGCCACAGGAAGAGAGTACGTGACACATATTAGAAAGTCCTCATAAATTACCCCATTTTAAAAACTGCACGCCTCAAAGTATTCAAAACAGCATTCAGAAAGTTGTTTTTTTTTAACCCTTTCGGCGTTTCGCAGGAATTAAAGCAAAGTAGAGGTGAAATTTACAAAATGTAATTTCTTTTCGTTGCCGAAATTCATTTGCTTTAGATTTTTTTTTGTACGACAGAAGGTTTTACTCAAGAAATACAACTCAATCTTTATTGCCCAAATTCTGCAGTTTTTAGAAATATCCCACATGTGGCCGTAGTGTATTAATGAACTGAAACACAGGCATCAGTAGCAAAGGAGCACCTAGTGGATTTTGGGGCCTCCTTTTTTTAGGAATATATTTTAGGCACCATGTCAGGTCTTGTGTTGCCAAAACAGTAAAAACCCTCCAAAAGTGACCCCATTTTGGAAACTACACCCCTCAAGGATTTTTTTCTAGGGGTATAGTTAACATTTTGGCCCACAGTTTTTGTGCTGAATTGATTAGAATTAGTCAGTGAAAATCTACCTTTTTTTTGAAAAATTTTTTAGACGTTTTTATAACGAATATAAGGAGAAAAAGCATCCAAAAACATTTGTAAAGCAATTTCTCCCGATTAGAGCAATAACCCCATATGTGGTAATAAACCGCTGTTTGGACCCACGGCAGGGCTCAGTAGGGAAGGAGCGGCATTAGGATTTTGGAGCGCAGATTTTGCTGAAATGTTTTTCGGTGCAATGTCGCATTTGCAACGCCCTGGAGGGAACAAAATAGTGAAAACCCCCCAAAAGTGACCCCATTATGGAAACTACACCCCTAAAGGAAATTTTCTAGGCGTATATAGTTAGCATTTTGACCCCACAGTTGTTTTGCTGAATTTAATGGAATTAGTTTGTGGAAATGAAAATCACATTTTATTCTGAAAAAAACTTGACATTTTTCATTTTTACAAGGAATAAAGGGAGAAAAAGCACCCCAACATTTGTAAAGCAATTTCTCCCGATTACGGCGATACCTCATATGTGGTAATAAACTGCTGTTTGGACCCACGGCAGGGCTCAGAAGAGATCAAGTTTTGCTGGATTGTTTTTTGGGTGCCATGTCGCATTTGCAAAGCCCCTGAGGGACCAAAACAATGGAAAACCCCTAAAAGTGACCCCATTTGGGAAACTATACCCCTCAAGGAATTAATCTAGGGGAATAGTGAGCATTTTTACCCTACAGGTGTTTTGCGGAATATATTAAAGTTAGGCTGGAAAAATGAAAATCTAACTAAAATGCTGTTTTAGCTCAGATTTTTTATTCTCACATTGTATAAAGGGAAAAATGCACCCCAACATTTGTGAAGCAAAGTCTCTTGAGCACCGCAATACCCCATACGTGGTCATAAACTGCTGTTTGGACACAAGGCGGGGCTGAGAAGGGAAGGAGCACCATTTGGCTTTTGGAGCACAGATTTAAATTAAATGGCTTTTGGGCACCATGTCGCATTTGCAAAGTCTTTGAGGTGCCTGGACATACAGATTTTCCTCTTTTGCTTGAACATGACAGGACAAGCAAAAAAAAAAAACCTGAGTAGTAACCCTATTTTGATAATAGAAACGATACTTTTTAAAAAATATATAATTTTTAATGGACAAAATAGTTAAAGGGGTATACAAGTAAGTAAGTGTAATTTAATTTAGTAATCAAGGGAGGAATGATTGTCATGTGATACGTTGTATCCTTTCTGATACCTCTCTTAGAACAGACATGACATAGGCTTTAGCAGTTTACTTTTTTTTTTGCAGTAGGAGGCACTTCACCGGGGAAATGCTGTCCTGGTGGCCTCATTAGTAGTCCTACTTGCCCCCGCTTCTTCCTGATCTCCAAAAATAAGGCATTTTATGACTTTTCCTTGGTAACCAAGATAAGTTTCCTGATTGCCGGTATGCTTAAAAGGTACAAAAGAATTGCACATGGCATTTTGAACCAGATGGACAGCTAATTTTTTGTAGCATGATCTGGTTTTACTCATGGCACTATATATCTGATCAGCGAGGTCAACTCCACCCATGTTTTTATTATAATCCTGTATGCATACAGGCTTGGAGATTGTGGCGCTCGCCCCACGTATTTGGTCTGGACTGGTGTCATCGCCATGAATTGAGGTCAGCATCAGGACCTCTTTTTTTTCCCCTAAATTTCATGAGCAGGATCTGGTCACTGCACAATGCTCTGCGCTCCCCGGCTCTCAATTTATCAGCTATAAATGGTTTGGAGAGGCCTCGCTGGTTGCGGCGAAATGTGGCACAGGCTACCGTGTTTTTATCTTGGAGGCACTTAAAAAGTGGGATACTGGTGTAGTGGTCATCAAGGTACAAGTCGTATCCTTGATTTAGAAGTGAATGCATGAGGTCCCACACAATTTGTCCATTTATTCCCAGAGAATGGGGGCAGTATGGGGGATTTATTTGTGAATCTTTCCCCTCATATATTCTAAATCGATGGGTGTATCGAGGATCACTTTCATAGAGCTTATACATTTTTATTGCGTATCTCGCCCTTTTATTAGGTAAACATTGGCGAAAGTGCAGCCTCCCTTTGAAGTGGACTAGGGACTCGTCGATGCATATATTTTTCTATGGGATATATGCCACCTGGAATTTCATGTTCAGAAATTTTTTTAGTGGCCTTATTTTATTTAGCCGGTAGAAGTTAGGGTAATTTTGGGGGTGAAACTGAGTTATCACTATAATGTAAGATTTTCAAACCGTTTCATGAGCTTTACAGCCCTGTACATTGGGGTATGAGTGGCAAGAAACTGCGTTACGTATAAGTTGGTTTGCGCAACTATTATATCAATTAATTCAGAAGAAATATAAAACCAAAACAAACAAAAACTATTTCCCTGTAACCCATGATGTCCATGGGGGGCAGCCAGATGGTGTGGCTTGCGGTAGGCTGAATCTCAACGCCACCTCTTCTACACCTTTGAGGAGGTTCCTCAATATCAGTGGAAGATGACAAGAAGAATTGGAACTCCTCGTCCGAACAGACAATAGCACACGCCTCCTCTGCGGTATATGGGCGCCGAGACATTTTAACGGTTTGTTTTTTTCTATAAAATCCCTAATGATCACAAACTAACCCTAACAATTTTTTTTTTACTTCACTCAAAACGTAAAAAAAGTAAAGAGTAAGGATCACACTTCACAGGCTCTTCAGGCAACACAGCTCTAATCTCCTCAGATTGCCGTCGCACACTAAGGACATTACAGCTGGTTACTGTATCCAGCCAGATTCTTTTTACTAAATAATACGGTGGTCTGTCAGGACTGACAGACCAATCACAGAGTCTGCCGCCAAGGAACCACTCTGATTGGTCCCCTGGCCGATGACGGAGATGGTCAGCTGCCTGACAGCTGCCATCACTATTTCATACCATTTCTGTCACTAGCAGTGACAGTTTATTGACTTTTTACTGCAAAGTGCTGTAATTGGTCTGTTAGAATTAACAGACCAATCACAGGGATTGCCAGCATGGGACCGCTCTGATTGGCCCCCGGCCGTTGACAGAGCTGGTCAGCTGTCTATGACTATATATCATAGGGATTTTTTAGTAGTAGATAAATACTCTGTAGTCCTAGCCTAATGCATTCGTATGGACATAAATTAAATAACCTGCTACAAAAAAAGGTCTAAGTCTAGGTCTAACCCCAGTTTCTTTGACGGAATGAATAGCGCAGTTGACTACGCTATAGATTCCGCCCAAATAATTAAAACCTTTACGGAACGAAGACAAACGGAAACCATTAGCAACGGAAGCATTACCATTAAAATCAATGGCAATGCAAACGGGAGCTATGGTTTCCGTTTGCTTTTCCGTTGATGGGTTCCTCCGACGGAAAACTCAGCCGGAACCCATCAACGGAAAGCGAACGCTGATGTGAACACACCCTTAGACCACTTTCACGCATTAATATTGTGAATCAGTAATGGTTAATTCGGTGCAACATCTCTAAATGTCACTTCATAAGTGTACTAGTCAGAATAAGACCAAAATTGAACCAGAAGAGAACTGAAGGTATTTGCTAAAACCCATTATTCCTTCTCTACACCTCCCTTTTACCAGCTCTCTCTACTTACCTTTATGAAATTAAAAAATGTTTTCCGCCATCAAACAATGCTTTGTTAGCCCTGAAACTCCTAGATTTCCACCGAACCCTAAATCTAGCAAATAACTAGTTATCGCGCGCTCTCACTCTCTCTCTCCTACCCACTTATCGGACTTCCTCTGCTAACCTCCTAAACATTAAAACCACACACAAAACCTCACGCCCTACCGTTCCCCTACCTACGATCCCCTATCTCTACTTCTTCTTACTTCTGGTGTCATATCTCCTAATCCTGGGCCCGCTCAGTAACTCCCCACTATTTTATCCTATAACCTAAAAACTTTCACAAACTCTAGTAACCCCTTAAATCTCAAACACATTTGCCTAACTCCTACTCACCCAATCCCTCCCTCCGGAGCACTATAGAATGCATGTTCTGTCTGCAACAACTTTCCTTCATCCACGACCTCTTCATTTCTAACATCTATCCTTCCTGAGTAACTGAAACATTGCTAACACTCTCTGACACAGCCTTTTCCCTGCAGAGTCAGCTTTCTCTTATAGAAGAACTGCTCCTTTAACCCAAATCCACTTCTACCGTCTCTTTTTGTTAAGTACACTCTGTCCACATCTACTCTCCCTTCAACTTCCAAGTGGCCATCATCTACCGACCACCAGGCCCTGCCACCACCTTTACTGACCACTTCACCACATGGCTCAGCCGACATCCCCACCATCATCATGAGTGACTCCAACATCGGGAGTGGCCGCCATTCTGTTAGGCTGCGGGGACGGCCTCTGCCTTCCCCGCCCCTGGGTGAGTGCATCCCCACAGGGGGACTCTCCCTATTAACCTCATAGGACCCCATTAGGGACACATCGTCCCGTCTGCGCTCCACAAACTGCATTTGACATAGTGGGTACTCCCCAGAGAACTTCTGGCCGCCTCTCTACTGGTACCTGGGGACCTCATTATTCCCACTGGCCTCACGCTTGCCACATTGAACTGTGGAAGGCCTGCGCTGTGACCCATGGAAAACGAGTGAGTGTGAATTGCACTGCCTCAAATTTGCCCTGCAGCAGGACATTAGCGGAAAAATACCTCTATACTGACGCCATGTTGAAATATAAATGTCTCTGGTCTGGATCTGGAATATAATGCCACTAATGTTTTAATTATCATCTGAATTTTCTGATCGTCTGAACTTTCCCACGTTATCCTCTGATATTCTGCTCTAATACTCACTTTTGACGTCTCTCCCGACATAGGGGACTGTGTCATGGACAAATACTTCACAAAGTGGTCAAAAGGGAAATCGACTCGCTCTCAGAACGCCCCAGTACTGGACACCCCCCGCTCTGCCACCATGCATAAAAATAAGGGAAACGCAAAGGGGACAAACTGTCTAAGGTCGCTCCTTTTAAAGCGCACTTTCCACAACCACAATTCTCTCCGGAGCAACTTACAGGAGATGATATGACCCCTCCACAACAGTCCCCACAAAACAGCCATCGGCACAACTCTGACATTGACTCACTTCACGCTACCCTGGTGGCGCAGGTCTCAAAACTATTGCTGCCTCTCTGACAAACGCTTGGATATCCAGCATGCATCTATCAACTCGGAATTGGCCCAGACCACCTCCAACTCAGTAGATTGCGGACTTAGAGACCAGATTCACTTCCTCTGAACACACCATTTTGAGTCTGGAGGATACCCTGCGCCAGAGCCAAGCCACGACTCGGGCACTAAAGGGATAAACTGGAGGATTTGGAGAACAGGGATAGACGCAGCAAACTGCGATTTGTGGGTATCCCTAAACCGGTGACGGATGATTAACGGACTATCTTAGAAAATCCCTTCCACAAGCGCTTAACTTGGATGTGGGGGTGACGTCCCTCATGATTGAGACAGCACACAGACTGGGCCCTCCTAGGTTCAATCGGGGAGCTGGAGATGCTAGACCATGTCCCGTTATAGCAAAGTACCTCCATTGGGCTATAAAAGAAAAAGTTCTGAGAGCTTATAGAAACCAGAGGGACTTAATGATCAGCGACTCCAAAATCCTGATTTCCAAAGACTACTCTGCCATTGTTTCACAGAAAAGAAAAGCCTTTGCTCCTGTTTGTCGCTTGCTTCATGAGAGGAACACTCGCTTTCAACTTTTATTTCCGGCAAGGCTGAGAATTCAGGATAGCAACCGAATCCGAATTTTTGAATATCCGGTTTTGGCTAGGAGACTGCTTCACCTGGAGTAGAGGGATGCCGAGTGATATGCACCTGTGTTACTGGGAAATTTGCCCGACCTTCTTTGGACATGCGCATATTACGCCCATGGTTGCTTATTAATGCAGACAACACTCAGTTTATTTTATTGGCAGTAAACTCGCTGTTCTTAGCTTGGATTGCTGTTACTGCTGTTCATCGGTTTTGCCTTTATTGCTTGTCTTTGATGTATTCTTTACTCTTTCAGACCCCTGGGTGTACGACTCCAGAAATGACTGACACCTTTCTATTTGGGCTACACATGCGGCTCGCTGGGATCGTGTGGAGTGGCGACTGGTTTACGTTTCTACTGATCCAGAACTTCCTACTAGACACCGGATGAGCACCTCGCTTGCATTGACACCGGACATCTCACACCACCACATATTAATTTCCTATCATGGAATGTTGCAGGCCTAAATACGCCTCTGAAGAGACGGAAAGTGCTTAACCACCTCCAGAGACTAAATTATACTGCTCCTAACGAATCTATATAATGAAGCCGTTATACATAATAAGCCCATTGACCGCTTCACAGAATCTCGCACAGTGCTTATACCAAAACCAGATAAAGACCCATCCTTACCCCCAATCTTATCACACGACATCACTACTAAATCAGGATTATAAACTTTTGGCTAGAATATTGGCGGACAGACTCCAACGCACAAAGGGTAGGACCAGTATAAAAAAATATTAGACCGGCAGTGGCTGCAACAGTTTTGGCACAGGATCCATTGCAAGCGGTCACCATGTTAATGAGCCTTGATGCAGAGAAGGCTTTTGACACCGTGGCATGGCTTTTTTTTTTTTTTTTTTTAGATGTGGTCCTTTAAAGATTGCAAATTGGCCCATTTTTCTCTCAATTTGTACAGTTTCTGCGTTTTGATACGGCAGCATGTGGCGGTCAATGGGCTGACTTCTCCCCTTATAGATATATTTAGGGGCACTAAACAGGGCTGCCCTCTTTCACCTTTACTTTTTAATCTCCCATCGAACCCCTGTTACATCATCTGGTACAAACCCCGATTTTTGGGGAATTAAATGACAATTTAGAATTGAAGGTAGCCGCATTCGCGGATGATATTTTGTTAGCGGTGTCTGACCCTAAACAGGTGCTGGCCCACTCCTTCGAGACGTGGATAGACTGGGGAGATTGTCCGGTTACGTGTTGAACGCGGACAAAACAGAAGCTCTTTTTACTAAAGGGACTTTCTATATCGTTATGGTCCTTGGCTTTGCCGTTTCGGTGGAAGTCTTCAGCATTAATATATTTGGGGGTACAAACCTCCAAACACCCGGGTAAATTATATAGGCTGAACATGTCCCAATATATCTCACAATTAGAGAAGAGATTAAGCACTTGGAAGCACGAATCTGTTTAATATGACAGCGTTTCCTAGGCTCCTCTATCTCGTACATACACTTCCAATTTAACTTACACCAGAGGATGAAAAACGGATTAACTTTCTTTATAGGACTTTAAAAAATAGTGTAGTACCGTGTTAGCCAGAGACAATATGAAGTGTTAAATACTTTTCATATGGAAGGGGAAAAAATTCACGTTTAGCCTACCATATTCTGCCGCAGCCGAGGGCTAATGGGGGATTAATTTCCCCAATATCAAACAATATAATATGGCGGCATTGCTTCGCTTTGTCTCCAACTGGCTTCATGGCACTTCATGCTACGCGTCCACTCCTCTTGACTCTAGTCTCTTCCCGGGTCAGGTACTTGCAGCTCTTCTACATCTTCCTTATAATCCGTTATCAATTGACACTAGAAACAATCCTTTACTTTTTAATACCTGGTAGGGCATGGCAAAAAATCAGAGCACATTTTCAGCTCTCCCCTTTGCGGTCTCTCCACCTGCCATTGATATGCAACCCTAACTTCCAGGACGGTAACCCCCATGGCATCTTTCGTAGGTGGCATGCAATGGGTCTGACCTCAATAAAATACAAACATATAGAAATATCGAGGCACTCACCGGACTCGCAACACGATTACTTTATTCAAAAGAGATCTCGGTCAGGATGTGGAATAGCCTACGGCCGTTTCACGTGAGTCACAGGGGCTTGAGAAAGCGTGTACGCACGTGAAACGGCCGTAGGCTATTCCACATCCTGACCGAGATCTCTTTTGAATAAAGTAATCGTGTTGCAAGCACGGTAAGTGCCTCGATATTTCTATATGTTTATATCCAGTTGGTTGTGCTATACCATTCGATGAGCAACTCCGGGGCAACTTGTCTGCAATAATCCATAAAGGGGGAAAAAAGCCATCTGATATACTCCTATCCTTTCAATACTGGTTCAACAGTGCCAGCCTTTTCCTTCTTCCTACTTACATCAATAAAATACTTTGTCTATATGTTGGAGTAGAGGATGCTTGCGCTGTCTGAGATGCGGTTGATCACTGCATCACAAGGGTTAAGCACAGTCAATCAAAGCCAAATCGCAATCACAGAACAGTACATGGGGGCTGGGTGCCAAGTACCAGCTCCAAGCGCCATACATTTACGGTACTTGTTACCAAGGAGTTAAAAAGTGTCTATCTCCATCAGTATAGGGTTTATAATTACATCCACTAAATAGACCCCCAAAATGTCAAACAGGGAGGCTGAAGAAAGATCATGTAATGCCTGCTGTGACTCCTGAGCTGGATCAAGATTGGTGTAGGCCCCTCAGCACAATTTAAAACCTATACATTGTTGTAGGTCCAAACTCGTACGTGGAACTGAACTGAAAGACCTAGAGGCACCTGGGAAATTGCACATTTTACCCTCTATATAATCCGGCCCTGGTGACTCCACAGAAAGATTAAAAGGTTATTCCCAACTCAGACATTTATGAGATATCCTCAGGATATGCCATATGTCTGATATATGCAAGTTCCAGCTCTGGGACACACAAATTGAGAACAGGATTCACCTGGTGGGGCGGCCACAGGCAGCCAATTCCATTTGTGTGTAGGTTCAGATAGCACCAGATACAGGGTGGAAGTGGTTTTGCACGGATAAGGGCCCAACCGAAATGATGAGTATGAAAAGTGGGTATCCGGCACACCAATTTGTAAAAAGTAAATTTTATTTTTTTTAATGCCAGTGGCAGAGTGCAATGTTTTGGTAAATACGACCTTCTTCATGCACTGAGCCGTGCTGGATATACTGCATGGACGAGCGCTTGTTAAAATAACGGCACCAT
Organism: Rhinoderma darwinii; assembly: GCF_050947455.1. Lineage (NCBI taxonomy): Eukaryota > Metazoa > Chordata > Amphibia > Anura > Rhinodermatidae > Rhinoderma > Rhinoderma darwinii. The sequence continues at coordinate 288,107,948 of NC_134687.1, read as the reverse complement.
GACAAAGCGGCCAGCCGCTATTACTTTAACAAGCGGTTGTTGATGCAGTATATTCAGGACGGCTTAGTGCCTGAAGAAGGTCGTATTGACCAAACGTTGCACTCTGACATTGGTATTAAAAACTAAATAAAAATTACCTTTTTACAAATTGGTGTGCCGGATACTCTCTTTTCATACTTAGTCCCCACCTGGAATTGGCTCCCTAAGTGGAGAGGGGGCTGAGTAACGAAACAGCTGAGCAGCACTTGCTTGGCGGTTTCCGTATAAAATAGAAAGGAGAACGACGCGCGCATGTGCAGCCCACTCTCCACTTTGTCCTTTTCTGGAATCAGTTGCCAGGAAAACGTGGGGTCAGATGAACAGGCGAAATGGGGCAAGTTGGTGGTGGGATGACCTCCGTTCTAGATATAGGTGCAAAACGTGGAATCGAGTGACCAGGCAAAGTGGGATTTGGGTGACCCCGTTCTCGATATAAGTGCGGGTCCCATAGCAGGGACCCGCATTTATCAGACATTTATGGCATATCCTAGGGCAATTAAGCACTCAAACTAAGATCTTGGGTCATATAATAAAAGTGGTTGTCTCACAACAGACGTTTATGTCCGATAGATGCAGGACCTACCACTGGATCCAAGTGGTAAATGTGATGAGATTCCGGACACAGCCACTTACTTTGCTACGCTAATTCTGTAACTCCATTTATTCAGATCGTTGGGACCTGTATCGATCAGACCTTTATCTGTCTGTTGTGAGACAACCCCTATAAAAGAGATATAAACTTTATTCATCAATAGGTGAGCAGTAGTAGTAAGGGGTAGCGAGAGAAGACTATCTGGGGAATCTAGTTATTTGTTCCTGACTGTGAAATTTAAAGAGACTGTCACCACATTATAAGTGGCCTATCTTCTACATAATGTGATCGGCGCTGTAATGCAGATTACAGCAGTGTTTTTTATTTAGAAAAACGATCATTTTTTGACGGAGTTATGACCTATTTTTGCTTTATGCTAATGACTTTCCTAATGGACAACTGGGCGTGTTTTACTTTTAAACCAAGTGGGCGTTGTGGAGAGAAGTGTATGACGCTGACCAATCAGCGTCATACACTTCTCCCCATTCATTTACACAGCAGATAGTGTTCTTATTACATCACTTTGTGCAGCCACATAAACACACTATAACGTTACTCAAATGTCCTGACAGTGAATATACATTACCTCCAGCCAGGACGTGATGTCTATTCAGAATCCTGACACTTCTGTAGCATCCGTGTGATATTTATAGCAAGGCAAGCGTAATCTCGCGAGATTACGATGTAACCTGTCATTTAAAACGAGATTACGTTTGCCTTGCTATAAATATCACACAGACACTACATAAGTGTCAGGATTGTGAATAGACATCACGTCCTGGCTGGAGGTAATGTATATTCACTGTCAGGACACTTGAGTAACGTTATAGTGTGTGTATGTGGCTGCACATAGTGATGTAATAAGAACACTATCTGCTGTGTAAATGAATGGGGAGAAGTGTATGACGCTGATTGGTCAGCGTCATACACGTCTCTCCACAACGCCCACTTGGTCAAAAAGTAAAACACACCCAGTTGTCCATGAAGAAACTCATTAGCATAAAGCTAAAATAGGTCATAACTCAAAAATGATCGTTTTTCTAAATAAAAAAAACACTGCTGTAATCTACATTACAGCGCCGATCACATTATGTACAAGATAGGCCACTTATAAATGTGGTGACAGAGCCTCTTTAACCTCTTTATTTCTGTGTTTATAAACCCAATTTTTTTAGGAGAACATAAGGTTAACAGAATGTATCGAACCACAAATGGGAGGGAGTTAAATACATTCAAAATCTGACTACAGTATTTCTGGCCTGGTATAGGTTCTCACAGATGAAGTCGTGGACAGATCAATAAAGAAGAGACAGATCTTGGGGTCTCACACATAGCATCGTGTAAAAAATTGTGCATTATCCGCTCAGGAAGGTTTGTACTCAGGAGGCCTGGTGACTGTCTATCCAAATAGAGGAAAGACACCACATGAATGCATACAGGCTTGGCCCGGATGGAGAGAAAGCCGCAGCTCAGCTTTAGCAGGGCCAGTATTTTCTAATCCCTTATCCAATGCTTTACTTTGACCGGAGGCAGTGAAAAAAGTAGGCTGGAAGGAGTAACGCTGACAATTCCCGACACAAAATCTGTCAGTTTGCGGGGTCTGCAAGCAGACTTCAGGCCTGGAAGGTGGCCACCAGCAGCAGGAGGAGGAGGAGGAGGAGGAGGATGATAACACCCTTGTTATGACAGAGCACCACCACCAGTCCAAGACACTCCAGCCACAGAGGTACTGAGGGCGTACAGGATGGAGTAGAAAAACAGCAGGATATTAGTCGGATTATTGTGGACAAAGAAGCGATATAACAGGAGCAGTGCATAGGCATGTCTGCTCTACTCCACAGCTAGGCCATGCCCCAGATTGATAAAAAAAAATGTTTGCACTAACTGCAGGGGAGGACTACATAGGGGGCACTAACTGCAGGGGAGGACTACATAGGGGGCACTAACTGCAGGGGAGGACTACATAGGGGGCACTAACTGCAGGGGAGGACTACATAGGGGGCACTAACTGCAGGGGAGGACTACATAGGGGGCATTAACTACAGGGAACGCCACAGGGGGGCACTATCTACAGGGGCCGCCACAGGGGGCCCTATCTAACGTGGGCCGCCACAGGGGGCACTAACGGGGCCGCCACAGGGGGCACTAACGGGGCCGCCACAGGGGGCACTAACGGGGCCGCCACAGGGGGCACTAACGGGGCCGCCACAGGGGGCACTAACGGGGCCGCCACAGGGGGCACTAACGGGGCCGCCACAGGGGGGGCACTATGTACAGGGGCCGCCACAGGGGGGGCACTATGTACAGGGGCCGCCACAGGGGGGGCACTATGTACAGGGGCCGCCACAGGGGGGGCACTATGTACAGGGGCCGCCACAGAGGGGGAAACTATGTACAGGGGCCGCCACAGGGGGGGGAAACTATGTACAGGGGCCGCCACAGGGGGGGCACTATATACTGGGGCCGCCACAGGGGGGGGCACTATGTACAGGGGCCGCCACAGGGGGGGGCACTATGTACAGGGGCCGCCACAGGGGGGGGGCACTATGTACAGGGGCCGCCACAGGGGGGGGCACTATGTACAGGGGCCGCCACAGGGGGGGGCACTATGTACAGGGGCCGCCACAGGGGGGGGCACTATGTACAGGGGCCGCCACAGGGGGGGGCACTATGTACAGGGGCCGCCACAGGGGGGGGCACTATGTACAGGGGCCGCCACAGGGGGGGGCACTATCTACAGGGGACGATCACAGGGGCACCATCTACAGGGGACGACCACAGGGGCACTATCTACAGGGGACGACCACAGGGGCACCATCTACAGGGGACGACCACAGGGGCACTATCTACAGGGGGCAATATCTACGGGGAACGCTACTATCTACAGAGGGCACTACGGGGAGCTCTATGACAGGCACTATCAGGGGTTTTACACTGTGCGACTATCGTGCAGACCAGCGTTCGTAGATAACTGCCCTGTGTAAAAAGGTCAGCGATCATCTGCAGGTCGTATCGTTCTAAAAAAGTAAACTATGATAGTTGTCAGCAGCACATATCCCTGCCGACTTGATAATAAATGTATGGGGACGAGTATATTGTATTTATGTACTGAGTTTGGTTCTGTATTTATGTACGGAGCTTGGTTCTGGTGTATATATGTACGGAGCTTGGTTCTGGAGTTGTATTTATGTACTGAGCTTGGTTCTGGTGAATATATACTGAGCTTGGTTCTGGTGAGTATATACGTGCTGAGCTGTATTCTGGTGAGTATATACGTGCTGAGCTGTATTCTGGTGAGTATAGACGTACTGACCTTGGTTCTGGAGCTGTATATACGTACTGAGCTTGGTTCTGGTGCTGTATATATGTAATGATTAAACAACAAGATGCCAAAGGCAAAAACGACCCTATTTCCCAACTACCATTAAATTGTATTTAGAATCTTTAATGTGCTATTACAGCAAACAGACATACAGACAAAACCAACATAAAGGGTAAAATTATCAATGCATGGATAGGGTCAATAGCCATTCGTGGTTATAGCAATGTGCATATGTGCATGCCGTTTGGATAGTTCCTGTCGGAAACAGTGTGCCAATTGTATAAACAATAAATGTAGCAGTGACACGTGTGTCTGTCGTCCGTGTCTACAGACAGACTGATACAGCACGCACCGACACCGACAGCGTACTTCTAGGCAGTAAGATAGTTAAATTGCTAAATTGCCCTAATGCCAGCATGTATTAAAATAGAACAGAGAGCCCCCCCGACATGTTTCGCTACTAAGTAGCGTCCTCAGGGGTTCATGGGGCTACTAGCGGCGCGGATAACTCTCGGACGACAGACACACGTGTCACTGCTACATTTATTGTTTATACAATTGGCACACTGTTGCCGACAGGAACTATCCAAACGGCATGCACATATGCACATTGCTATAACCACGAATGGCTATTGACCCTATCCATGCATTGATAATTTTACCCTTTATGTTGGTTTTGTCTGTATGTCTGTTTGCTGTAATAGCACATTAAAGATTCTAAATACAATTTAATGGTAGTTGGGAAATAGGGTCGTTTTTGCTTTTGGCATCTTGTTGTTTAATTGTTATATTAGACCTGCCAACTACCAAGGGTCCAAACCTTTTTTCATTTTGTATATATGTAATGGGCTTTGTTCTGGTGCGGTTATATATGTACTGGGCTTGGTTCTGGTGATATATTTATGTACTGAGCTTTGCTCTGGTGCTGTATATATGTACTGGGCTTGGTTCTGGTGATATATTTATGTACTTAGCCTGGTTCTGGAGCTGTATATATGTACTTGGCTTGGTTCTGTATATATGTACTGAGCTTTGTTCTGTTGCTGTATATATTTATGAGCTTGGTTCTAGTGTTGTATATATGTACCTGGCTTTGTTCTGGTGCCGTATATACGTACTGAGCTTTGTTCTGGTGCTGTATATATGTACTGCATTAGCCGGGAGAGTTGACACGGCTTACTGTGCATGCCACACTGTCCTCCACCCTTCTCACAGTCTACAGCCTAACTAAATTGGCTGAGCACGCTTAGGATATTGAATGTGCGCATATAGGTCTATATGTAATGGGTGAGTTTAGTATAATGAATGTGGGTAGGTGGGTATGTACGCTTATGTAATTATATACATATTGTGGAAAACAACACAAACATTCTGGAAAGGGAATTTCTTTATTTAGAGTCCACTTTAATATAGGGCATATTCGGAATATCGTAAGTGTTTTATTTTATTAGAATTGTTTTCCATGGCGCGATACACTGCGACCCCCCCCCCCCCGACGCATATGGGTTTGTCCACAAAACAGGGGAAAATGTGGTTAAAAATTTAAATCCCACCCCTGGTGATAAAGGATTATGGGAAAACCACTTTAAAACTTTTGTTTATGTTTTTAACATATTGTTAAAACAAATGTTACAATCCCAGATCTTACCAATTTTTCAGCTTCTAACAGACCCTTCAGAAAGTCCACTTTTCTGCAGTACTCAATTAAAAGCTCTGGAGCAGGCTTGCTGTTGAAAAAGAGGAAATCATTCAATATTTTGCCATTGTGAGTTAGAGAACCTCAAGTACAACACATCACTCCCTCCCAATCAAAACCACATTATAACCTTGTTCTTCTATTTTCCCCCACGCAAATTCTAACTTTCTAAAAGAGAATACTTAAGCTTCTGTCCGTCATCATGAATGCAAATAAATAATTGTCTGCAAGCAGTAGTTGTGGTAACTACATGTCCCATGATGCCCTGCCTAGGCATCACAAAAGATGATATGGTCAGATCACATCTAGAAGTAGTTATATAGAGCAATCCAAATTGTGAACAGCATGCTGGAGCATCACAGATGCAGATCTAAGGGACAGAAGTGGCTAAAACGTGTGCACTATGGACCAGCATTGGCTTCAGAGATTTGCGCAGCCATGATCTCTACAAATGTTTCATCTTTAGACCATAGAGAACAGCTGGATAGTGAAGGCCCCCATAGATAAGTATGTCCTGCTCCACTCTCAAATCAATATTGCAGCTCACTTGAGTAGGCGAAAAGGAAGATGAACTCTAGTACGTCTCATTTGCATGGCAACATGCCACTTTACTTTTGACCCTCATTATGAACTCATGAGGGCTTTTATTTATTTGCAGAAATTTTTATTCTATTTTCAATAAAGTACAATTTGTGGAATAACAAACTGTATGAAAGAAGCTTATTTATACTCATTAGTAATGGTCTGGTAGGAACAAATAATAAAGGAAAAAGAAAAAACATGCAGAGGAATTAAGGGTCTAAGACCATAAATTATGAAATCGTCCTAGAGTAGTCCAACCATGGTTGCCATTCCGTACAAAACAATTCTTCATTGTCAGTTACCGTACTCTGTATACTTAATATAATTAAAGAGTAACTAAACTTTTAAAAAACTATTGTTTCAGTGACATGTCAGAAGTTTTGATCGGTCGGGGTCCAAGCACCGATCACTAAAACAAAGCGGCAGAAGTGAGCACTGTGCCACTTTGTTTCTGATCGGCTTTTCTCGGAAAGCCAAGCGAGCGGTGTACATACCCATAGACTTTCTATTGAACCGGCTATTTGCCTCTCTGAAACTCATTTGACAAAAGAAAGTGTTTATATTTTACATTAACCATGGATAGTGCGCTCATACCACTCTACATATTCCACTCATTCTCGAGGGGTTAGGGTTCTTGTTCACAAAGGGATCCCCTTTCAGTGTGCCTCATCTCTCATCAACTCAGGGGGCAGATTTGTATGCCTTTTACTGTACGATATTCCAGACTGCTTTCATTTTTATGGTCTCATACATACCAACGGCTTATTCTAGTGAGGTGCTTAAAAGAGTTACTGTTCGTGACCGCATCCCACTTGGCCCCAAAGTTTTTTCCCATCTTGGACATTTATTGCATATTCATAGAGTTTTCCATAAATGTCCGATAGATGCAGATCCCACCCTTGGGACCCGCATCTATTTCTAAAACCCCCTGTCCCCCATCCTACCTCTACTTGCTCTCCAACCACTGACTGACCAGGTGGTCGGGAGTACGGAAACAGTCGGGTTTTGCTTTACCTGTCTCTTGAATTTTTGGTTGTTATGGCAGCAGCAGATAAGCAGGGGTAAGCCAGGGAGACACTTCTCACAAAGCAGTTTTAGCATTGGTAGCAGATGGATACAGAACTCAGTAGAAGGAGCTCAGGACCATGTCTACACTCACATCCCCGGTCAGGCCACACCCCCGGTAATCCTCCATCTTACAAAATTCTATAAATCATATCCTATCAATTCTATGAGGCCATGCACACATCCGTTTTCTTGTGCAAACCCGTGTGTCTGTTCCCCAAAATGATAGAACAGGTCCTATTCTTGTTTGTGTTCGGTCTTACTCAATCTAGCATATGAGTTGCAAAAAAAACGGACAGCATATGGAAGCCACTAGGATCCAGGTTTTGCGGTCAGCAAAACAAACTGTCATGTGAATGATGCCTAAAGCAGAGAATGTTAATGGAGGGCAAGAAAGCTGCTGGCTGGGAATCGAATCGGAGAGAACCACTAGTCTCTGAAAAAATAAAAAAAAGATAGGTGAAAGGTCCTGTTTAAAAAGTAGTGGGCTAAAAGATTTCAGCTCACAAAAGGAGCAACCAGTAGCCTACTGAAAGAGACATTTCAGCAAAAGACCGTACATTAGTGACAATTTTAGTGAAGAAAAACCATTTGCAAACAATTTTTAAAGACTGGAAAACCTCTTTAACCCCTTCCCGCTTTGGACCTTCCTGACAGAGCCTCATTTTTCAAATCTGACATGTTTCACTTTATGTGGTAATAACTTCGAAATGCTTTTACCTATCCAAGCGATTCTCAGATGGTTTTCTCGTGACACATTGGACTTTAAGTTACTGACAAAATTTGCTCGATACATTCAGTTAGCTTTTTTTTCTAAATTTAAATGTATCTGCTTGTAAGACAGGCAGTTATACCACGCAAAATTTTTGCTAATTAACATCCCCCATATGTCTACTTTAGATTGGCATTGTTTTTTGAAAGTCCTTTTATTTTTCTAGGATGTTACAATGCTTAGAAGTTTAGTAGCAATTTCTCACATTTTCAAGAAAATGTCAAAAGGCTATATTTACAGGGGCCAGTTCAGTTGTGAAGTGGCTTTTAGGGCCTTATATATTAGAAACCCCCAATAAGTCAACCCATTTTAAAAACTTCACCCCTCAAAGTATTCAAAACAGCATTTTCACAGGAATTAAAGCAAAGTAGAGATGAAATTGACACTAAAAAACATTTTTTCTTTAACCCCTTCACGACCACCCCACGTAGATTAACGGGTTGCAAAGCTGGTCGTTGTGCCTGCAGCCCGTTAATCCACGTGTGCTCCTAACAGAGCACACAGACGCTCCCCGCAGCCCGGCATCTCCCAGTACAGGCTGCTACTAGCAGCCTTAGTACTGGGGGAAAACATCGGGTCGGATCACAGCGGTGATCCGAACCGATTAACCCCTTAATTGCGGCAGTCAATAGTGACCGCCGCATTTAAGTTGTTATAGCAACATCGGCACCCCGCTAGGCGATTGCGGGTGCCGATAACAAAGGCTTCCTATCTGCCATTACGTTAGCTGATTAGGCCCCGCCCGGAGGCGGAGCCTGATCGGCTTGCTGTCAGTGAACAACTGACAGTTCTAATACATTGCACTACATTGGTAGTGCAATGTATTAGAACATCAAACAGTTGGACCTTCAAGTCCCCTAGTGGGACTAAAGAAAAGTGTAAAAAAAAAAGTAAAAATACAATAAAAGTTTCAAATAATAACACAAAACACAATCGCCCTTTTTCCTTTAACAAGTCATTTATTATTGAAAAAAATAATAAAGCCATACATATTTGGTATCGCTGCGACCGTAACGACCTTAACTATAAAAATATTATGTTATTTATTCCGCACAGTGAACGCCGTAAAAAAAAATAAAAAAAAATACTGACATAATTGCTATTTTTTGGTCACTTTGTCTTCCAAAAATTGAAATCAAATTGTGATCAAAAAGTCGCATGTACCCAAAAATGATACCTATAAAAACTATAACTCGTCTCGCTAAAAATAAGCCCTCATACAGCTCCGTCAACGAAAAAATTAAAACCGTTATGGCTCTCACAAAATGGCGACAGAAAAAATCCATTCTCTTTACAAAGGTTATTTTATTGTGCAAAAAGTTGTAAAACATAAAAAAGTTCCATAAATTAGGTATCACCGGAATCGGACTGACCCGCAGAATAAAGGTAACATGTCATTTATAATGCATAGTGAACGCTGTATAAAAATAACTAAAAAAATAATGTCAGAATTGCTGTTTTTTTGTCACCTTGCCTCCCAAAAAAAAAAAAAGGATAACATGTGATCAAAAAGTTGCATGTACCCCAAAATGGTACCAATAATAACTATAGCTCGTCCCGCAAAAAAAAAACCAGCCCTCATACCACTACGTCTATGAAAAAATAAAATGAGTTAAGGCTCCAATAAGCCAGGAAATAAAAATATGCAGTTGTGCCGGCCCGAGGGAAACATTTCTTCTGTTTCAAGTGGCGAATTATCAAGGCCCCTAAAATTAGGGAACCAGGAAGGGGAGGGCCCAAATATATCTGCTGAAAGCGAGGGTGCCCGTATTATACCAGGACAACACTTCTCAGCAAAATTACTCAAACTGCAAAGGTGCGGAGTGTGGACCAAAAGGGGGATAAGGAAGGACATTTATCAGTGCGACACCGGCCTGTGCAGAAAGGATTGCTTCACAGCGTAACACACATCTATGGATTTTATTGTTTTTGTTTACCCCATTATTATACCACCTGACTGTGCCCCTTATATACTCCGCCCGGCTTACATGTACCCCACATTATAAACGGAAACACCAGTAAGACTCAATACAAGACTACTACAAGCAAAATCCACACTCCAAAAGCCAAATCGCGCTACCTCCCTTCTGAACCCAACAGTGTGCCCAAACAGCAGTTTACTTCCACATATATGGCATCGCCGTACCCGGGAGAACCCTTTTAACAATTTTTGGGGTGTGTGTCTCCAGTGGCACAAGCTGGGCACCACATATTGGCATATCTATAGAAAAAAATCCCATTTTTACTCTGCAACATCGAGTGCACACCAATTTCTGCCAATCACCTGTGGTGTTCATATGCTCACTACACCCCTAAGTGATTACCATGAGGGGTGTAGTTTCCAAAATGGGGTCACTTCTGGGGGGGATCCACTGTTTTGGTCCCACAGGGACTTTGCAAATGCGACATAGCGCCCAGAAACCAATCCAGCAAAATCTGTACTCCAAAAGCCAAATGGCACTCCTTCCCTTCTGAGCCCTACTCTGTGCCCAAACAGCCATTTATGACCACATGTGTGATATTGCCGTACACAGGAGAAGTTGCTTTACAAGTGTTGTGGTGCTTTTTTTCATTTATTTGTTGAGAAAATGAAACATTTTCAGCTAAAACTACGTCTTATTGAAGAAAAAGGATTTTTTTTAATTTTCACTGCCCAATTCTAATAAAATCTATGAAACACCTGTGGGGTCAAAATGCTCACTACACCCCTAGATGAATTCCTCAAGGGGTGTAGTTTTGTAAATGGAATCACTTTTGGGGAGTTTCCACTGTACTGACACCTTAGGAGCTTTGCAATAGTGACATGGTGTCAAGAAACCAATCCAGCAAAATCTGTGCTCCAAAAGCCAAATGGCGCTCCTTCTCTTCAGATCCTTGCCGTGTGCCCAAACAGCAGTTTATGACCACAAATGGGGTATTGCCGTACTCCAGAGAAGTTGCTTTACAAATGTTGTTTTTTTTTATTCCTTTATTTGTTGAGAAAATGAAAAATTTTGAGCTAAAGCTACGTCTTATTGGAAAAAAAGGATTTTTTTTATCTTCACTGCCCAATTCTAATAAAATCTATGAGACTCCTGTGGGTTCAAAATGCTCACTACACCCCTAGATGGATTCTTCAAGGGGTGTAGTTTACTAAATGGAGTCACTTTTTTGGTGTTTTCACTGTTTTGGTCCCTTAGGGGCTTTGCAAATGCGACGTGGTCTCCGCAAACCATTCCTGCTAAATTTGAGCTGCAAAAACCAAATGGCGCTCTTTCCCTTCTAAGCCCTGCCGTGTGTCCAAACAACCGTTTATTACCACATGTGGGGTATTGTTTTACTCGGGAGAAATTGCTTTACAAATGTAGTGTTGCATTTTCTCCTTTTAGCCCTTGTGGAAATTAGAAAAAATTAGCTAAACCTACATTTTCTTTGAAAGAATGTAGATTTTCATTTTCACGGCCTACTTCCAATAATTTCTCCAAAAAACCTGCGGGGTCAAAATGCTCACTATACCCCTAGATAATTTCCACAAGGTGTATAGTTTCCGAAATGGGGTCACTTTTGGGGGATTTCCACTGTTTTGGCGCCGCAAGAGCCTTTCAGACCCGACATGGTGCCTAAAATATTTTCTAATAAAAAAGGAGGCCCCAAAATCCTCTAGGTGTTCCTTTGTTTCTGAGGCCTGTGCTGCAGTCAATAAGTGCACTAGGGCCACATGTGGGGTATTTCTAAAAACTGCAGAATCTGGGCAATAGATATTGAGTTGCATTTCTCTGGTAAAACTTTGTGTTACAAAAAAAATAGATGAAAAATTAATTTCTGCAAAAAAAAAAAAGAAATTTGAAAATTTCACATCTACTTTGCCTTAATTCCTGTGAAACATCTAAAGGGTTAAGAAACTTTCTAAATGCTGTTTTGAATACTTTGAGGGGTGATGTTTTTAAAATGGGGTGACTTAGAGGGTTTCTAATATATAAGGCCCTAAAATCCACTTCACAACTGAACTGGTCCCTGTAAAAATAGCCTTTTGAAATTTTCTTGAAAATGTGAGAAATTGCTGCTAAAGTTCTATGCCTTGTGATGTCATAGAAAAAGAAAAGGATGTTCAAAAAACAATGCCAATCTAAAGTAGACATGTGGGGAATGTTAATTAGCAACAATTTTGTGTGGTATTACCATCTGTCTTACAAGCAGATACATATAAATTTAGAAAAATGCTAATTTTTGAAATTTTTCGCTAAATTTTGGTGTTTTTCACAATTAAATACTTAATGTATCGAGCAAATTTTGCCAGTAACATAAAGTCCAATGTGTCACGAGAAAACAGTCTCAGAATTGCTTGGATAGGTAAAAGCATTCCGAAGTTATTACCACATAAAGTGAAACGTCAGATTTGAAAAAATTGGCTGCGTCCTGAAGGCCAAAACAGGCTGTGTCCTGAAGGGGTTAATAAGATGTAGCTTTAGCTCACAATTCTTGCATTCTCTCAACAAATAAAGGAAAAAGAGAACAACAACATTTGTAAAGCAATTTCTCCTGAGTTCGGCAGTATCCCATATGTGGTCATAAACTGCTGTTTGGGCACACAGTAGGGCTCAGAAGGGAAAAAGCGCCATTTTGCTTTTGCAGTACAGATTTTGCTGGCTTGGTTTCTGGTCGCTATGTCGCATTTGCAAAGCCCCTGTGGGACCAAAACAGTAGAAACCCCCCAGAAGTGACCCCATTTTGGAAACTACACCCCTCAAGGTATTCACCTAGGGGTGTAGTGAGCATGTTAACCCCGCAGGTGCTTTGCAGAAATTAGTGTGTACTCTATGTTGCAGAGTGAAAATGGGATTTTTTCCATAGATATACCAATATGTGGTGCCCAGCTTGTGCCACCATAACAAGACAGCTCTCTAATTATTATGCTGTGTTTCCCGGTTTTAGAAACACCCTACATGTGGCCCTAATCTTTTGCCTGGATATTCGACTAGGCTCAGGAGTGGAAGAGTACCATGCGAAGTTGAGGCCTAATTTGGCAACTTACACAGTATTGGTTCACAATTGCAGAGGCTCTAATGTAAAATAATAAACCCCGGAGAAGTGACCCAATTTTGGAAACTACACCCCTCAAGGCATTTATTAAGGGGTGTAGTGAGAATTTTCACCCCACAGGTCTTTTCCATAAACGATTGCGCTGCGGATGGTGCAAAGTAAAAATTGACATCCCTAAATATGACATTTCATTGGCAAAAATGTTGTGCCCAGCTTGCACCACTGGAGAGACACACCTACCCTTAAAATTGTTAAAAGGGTTCTCCCAGGTCGGGTGATGCTATATATGTGGACGTAAACTTCTGTTTGGGCACACTGTAGGGTTCAGAAGAGAGGGAGCGCCATTTGGCTTTTAGTACGTGGATTTTGCTTGGTAGTAGTTTTGTTTGAATATCACTGGTAAAACAGTTTATAATGTGGGGGTATCTGTAAGCTGGGTAGAGTACATCAGGGGCGTAGTCAGGTGGTAGAATAAAGGGGTAAAAAAAAAAAAAAAGAATAAAATAAATCGATAGATCTGTGTTACGCTGTGAAGCAAACCTTTCTGCACAGGCCGGAGTCACACAGATAAATTAAGTCCTTACTTCTCCCCCTTTTGGTGCACACTCCGCGCCTTTGCAGTTTGGGGACTTTTGCTGGGAAAGTGTTGTCCTGGTATAATACGGGCACCCTCGCTTTCAGCAGATATGTTGGGGCCCTACCCTTCCTGGTTCCTTAATTTTAGGGCCTTGATAAATCACCTAATGAAAAAGAAGAAATGTTCCCCTCGAGCCTGCACAACTGCATATTTTCCTTTCCTGACTTATTGGAGCCTGAACTTATTTTATTTTTTCATAGATGTAGTGGTATGAGGTCTGTTTTTTTGTGGGATGAGCTGTAGTTATTATTGGTACCATTTTGGGGTACATGCAACTTTTTGATCACTTTTTATCCTTTTTTTTGGGAGGCAAGGTGACAAAAAAACAGCAATTCTGGCACAGTTTTTTTTATAATGCGTTTACCACGTCATAAATTACATGTTAACTTTATTCTGCAGGTCAGTACGATTCTGGCGATAACAAATTTATAGCACTTTTTTATGTTATACAACTTTTTGCACAATAAAATTACTTTTGTATAAAGAATGTATTTTTTCTGTCGCCATGTTGTAAGAGACAACTTTAATTTTTTCGTCGACTGAGCTGTATGAGGGCTTGTTGTTTGCGATACGACCAATAGTTTTTATAGATACCATTTTTGGATACATGCGACTTTTTGATCACTTTTTATTTTAGGAAGACAAAGTGACCAAAAAGTAGCAATTCTGGCAGTATTTTTTAGTTTTGTTTTCTTTTATGGCGTTCACTGCGCGGGAAAAATAATTTTTCTATAGTTCAGGAAGTTCGACGCGGCGATACCAAATATGTATGGTTTTATTTATTTTTTTTCAATAAAAAAGGACTTGATAAAGGGAAAAAGGGCGATTGTGTTTTGTTTTATTTTATTACTTAAAACATTTATTTTGAATTTTTTTCAGTCCCACTAGGGGACTTGAAGGTCCAACTGTTCGATTGATGTTCTAATACATTGCACTACCTATGTAGTGCAATGTATTGGAACGGTCAGTTGTTCACTGACAGCAAGCCGATCAGGCTCCGCCTCCGGTCGGGGCCTAATCGGCTTCCGTAATGACAGGTGGCCATTGTTAGGCCTCCTGTTGTCATAGTAGCAGTTGGCAGCCTTTGAAATTTGGAGGTTTTTAACACTTGTTGGTTGCACCTAACCAGTGGCTTACCATGTGAGACTTGTGTTGATAAAACCACTAAGATGTAGCGATCGCTGCATCTAAGGGGTTAATGGCAGGAATCGGCGCTAGCTCCGGTTCCTGCCGTTACAGCGGGGTGTCCTCTAACATACAGCGGACATCCACCGTTGACGACGCCGGCTCAACTGAGCTGGCGCCATCTTGCCGATTAGGCCTTTTAGGCCCCACCTCCGAGCAGGGAATAGGAGCCTTCCGCAACGTTACGGTACTGCGGGAAGCCCTGCCCGACAGCGCCGTGTATATATACGGCGGATGTCGGGAATGGGTTAATGCAGGGGAGTTTTATAATTTTGATAATATTTGTGTGCGTGTCTAGAAGGAATACACATGTGGAGGGGAGAATAAGAAAAAAGTGGGTTAAAAATAAGAGGTACATATCATGGCAAGTCCTTTTAAGACTTAGCTGCAGACTAGTAACCATGACACTTATCACATGAATAAACAGAAAAAGGGAAATCCTGTTCTAAGACAATTTTGTAAGGACAAAGTTATTTAAACACCATTTCTGGGAAGACTGCTGTAGTCAGATTTACTAGAATGTTCTTGCCCAAATCCAGTTTCCGCTTGCGATAAACTTTGAGCCACCATTTCTTTCATAAACTCTTCTTGCATGTGTCTTATTCGCAGGTTTTACTACGCCCGATAAAGGTTTAACTAATTAGAAGACAAACATGAAATAAAACCCGTTTTTAATACATACCTCACGTCTAAGCAATACATACATTTTAGCTCAATACTAAAGACTGAATGCATAACTAATCAGTGACCCCAATCTTCCTATTCCACCCTCAGAATTAACTGCGTTAACAGCAGGAAGCAGAAACTCATTTTGGACGCATCTAAATACGTCAATATCAGCGCTGTAAATTCCCCCCCCCCCCCTGTTGCTCAGGAAACCATTATTTGTTCTATTTTTACCATTCTTCCTGAAGTCCATATAAAAGCCAGGCCTATGACTAACACATTTCGCCAAAACAAGGCTTTTATTTCCACATAAATAAAGCTAGACAATAGTAGGTCTATGTGTGTTGTATCTAGGAAGAATGTACAGCAACAGGATTTACAAGGACACTTTCATGCATAAACAATACACTATTGAGATATAAATTAACTGAACCTCTGTTCTTAATTTAATAACGATAAACGGTAAACAAGAATATAGCTTTTAGACTACATACACACGTTGCGAAATGTGCTTCAGAAAATCTGCATCAAAACCGCAGGTAAGCACAGGTAGTACAGCAGCTAAAATCCGCCCTCAAGGCCAAATGCACACGATGCGTATTACGTGTGGATTTGCCCTGCAAATTTACACGTTGCAGATTTTCTTCTGCACGTAAATTCACCAGCGGTGCGTATTTCAAGTCCGCAGCATGTCAATTTATCTTGCGTTTCCGCTTGCGAATTGTATCTCTTTAAAAGAATTGCAACAAAAACCGCAGCATAAAAACGCACCGAATCCCATATCAAAATTTAAAAACTGCACCTAAAAACGCACTATTAGGTGTGGATTATACCGGCGCAATTACCTGCAGTACGGAACATAACGTGTGCATGTAGCCTAAGGGTAAGTTCACATGTAGCATAAATACGGCGGATTTTCCACAACGGATTTCTGTGCGGAAAATCCACAGTAGAATACAGTAGCAGCAAAATGGATGAGATTCAAACAAATCTCATCCACACGCTATGATATGCGGAAAACACGCTCAGAAATTGACCTGCGGTATGGTTTTTTTAATCCGCATGTCAATTGTATTTGTGTAAAAGCTGCTTATTTCTTGTGGGTTTCCCTCATTGAATTAAATGTGGAGGTAAAACCCACAACAAATAGTTAAAAGAATGTTGTGTTTTTTGTGGCAGAAAAGCAGCAATTCTGCCACAAAAAAACAACTCAGAAAAGAATAATCTTATACTTACCCAGAATTCTGTGTTTCTTCATCCAGGCTGGCCTCCTGGGATGACGTTTTATCCCATGTGACCGTTGCAGACAATCGCAGGCTGCAGGAGTCACATGGGATGAAACGTTATCCCAGAACTGCGGGACGTCGGAGGGACGCATCGCCATGATAAGTATCCATTTTTTTTGTTCAGTGCCGGATTTCCGCAGCCGACAATCCGGTCGAAACACTGCACAAAAATTTGGTGAGGTTTTTAGGCCGGAATTTCCTGCGTCGCCCAGGGCTGATACGCTTTGTGCTTTTATCTGTATCCGCCCTGGGTGAACAAAGCCTAAATCGTTTTTTGATGCGTTTTTAGGTGCGGTTTTTAAATTTTCATGCGGAAATAAGTGCGTTTTTATGCTGTGGATTTTGGTGCGTTTTTTATTTTTTTAAACCAGTCAGATACAGTTTGCAAAGCTGTAACACAAGATAAACCGACATGCTGCGGATATTAAAATACGCACTGGACACTTCCGGTTGCGGCGCTGGTGATGCAAGACGCGTGTGACTGAGCTCCCGCTCCCAACTAGCCTGCTTATCTGCAAAAGCCACTTTGGTGGCGACAACCGGCTGACAGACACCGGCCCGGCACACAGGAAAGTACCCGGGGGTGCCTGCATGGACCGATACCTCCTCAGGAGCGCACATAAGCCAGCCATGGATGATCTAGACGCGGGAGTAAACAGGGGAGGTAAGATGGCAACGTTTCCCGCCACTGCTCCCCTGCTGTATTCACAGGATGAGAACAGCTATGGCCCCAGTCCCAGTTTCCAAGCCCAGCAGAGCCCATAATTTCTTCTAACCAAGCACCTGTG
This sequence comes from Rhinoderma darwinii, assembly GCF_050947455.1. NCBI lineage: Eukaryota > Metazoa > Chordata > Amphibia > Anura > Rhinodermatidae > Rhinoderma > Rhinoderma darwinii. Next base: position 288,090,299 of record NC_134687.1, on the reverse strand, counting down.
GATTATATAGCATTGGCACATGAAGTGGCTAAGCGCATAGCCCCCGACCTGCAGAAAGCGCTAGAAATAACGGTGCAAGAGTCGCTCAACCGCATGCATGCGTACCTGGCACAAGTAACCTCCAGGACTAACGAATTGGAGCAACGTGTATCGCTGCTGGAGGATGAGAATGAGCGCCTGCAGTCCAAGCTTAAAACGGTGCTATCCAGTACTACGCAGTTGGGGGAAAAGGTGGAAGACCTGGAAAACCGATCCAGGAGGAGTAACCTGCGAATAGTGGGCCTGAAGGAAACGGTGGTCCCTTCTGAGCTGCAACGTATATGCGAGAGATCTTTGCCGGCAGCATTGGGTCTCCCACGTCCATGCCGGGTGGAGAGGGCACACAGGGTGGGACCGGACCCAAGAAATCTCCCACCAGCAGACAACAGCAGCAGTTCGCTTCGCCCCAGACAAGTCATCTTTAAGTTGCTGGATTATAATGACAAGGTGGCAATGATGAAGGCATATCGAAGCAGATCCCGACCCTTGGAGATAATGGGCATGAAAGTGCTACTTTTTGAGGATTATTCTACGGAGGTAGCGAAACGTAGGCGAACCTTCAGCAAGATCTGTACGGAGCGGTTTCAAGCGAAAGTGCGCTTTAACCTACAGTATCCGGCTATCTTACGAGTGTTCCAGGCAAACGGGCGGGCCAAGATGTTCGCCACAGCAAAGGATGCGGAGGAGGCTCTGGCAGAGCTATGTGGAAGCTGCCCCCAGCACGAGGTGCAACACACTCCAGACCACAGCCCACGCCACAAGTCAAGAGAAGTCGGAGGGAGTCGTTTGGATATGGAGCGGACTTGGGCTGAAGCTTTATTGCCCACACCTGGCAGAGAACGTGGAGGAAGAGCCAGGAATAGAGGTGCGTCTCCGAAGCCGCAGAGACGTCCGCGTCCTCGGATTGAAGGAAGATTGAGGACTAATGTTTTTTTTTTGATCCCCTCATACGTTAGGCGAGGGTCCTGAGGACGCGGTAGACCAATTGCAGGCTCTGATCTTAAGCAGATAAGTTTACAGTTTACAGTAATTACAGATATTAGCAGAGAATGATATGGCTTGATGGTTGGACACGTTAGTTTGTTTATCACTACTATATTTCAGTATGTGGCCAAATGTTTTCATGCCAAACTGTATGCATTCTGATATACTGCCTTACTGTTATAATGCCGTTATAATATTGATGATGTAATAACGTAGTTATATTGTTAGGGGCTTGAGTTTGAGCTGGTTTTCAAGGTTATGCAGTCCATGCTCGTTAGTAGGTGGGGCTCTTCGAGCGGGAATCTTTACGAGGATGGTCTCTCTGATGAGTGGGGCTAGGACCAATGGAGTTAAAAACGAGGGGAAGTCTTGGTAGGGACTAATGGATGGTTGCTGGGGGAAACCTTGAAGTGGAACAGTGATCAGGTCTAAATGATACATGGTGAATGGAGCGGAAACTGGGGGTTGACCCGTTGCTATCGGACCGGGTATTGACTGCTAGAGTTTGCTGGGCAAGGATGGGCTAGGTCGGTTGGAAATTCCTGCTATGCAAGTCTGGGAGGGGGTGGGAGGGAGGGACGTGTTGCACAACAGAAAAAAGTGAAGTCTCTGACGTCAATGTGCACGAGGAAGATGACTGCCCTTGTCACAGGCGTTTTTTCAAGGTTTTCAAGGTTTTATGAACAAAGTCTGAAGGCTTTGAGTTGGATTTTAGCTTTGTTTTCTAGGCCGGGGTTTGGCCAAGTTTTAAATGTTCATGCATGGCACTTAGGGAAAGATGGCTCTGACACCCCGACTCGGTCACGATTTTTGGACACCTTAGCTCACCTTAGACATAGCCCAATAGCATGAAAATAGTTTCATGGAACGTTAAGGGGCTTAGATCCCCACAGAAACGGACCAAACTATTACGACATATGAAGAGATTACGTCCAGATGTAGCCCTGTTACAGGAAACCCACCTTACCGAATCTGAATTTAAATATCTACAAAAGTTTTGGGTGGGTCAAGTTTTTGGCTTGGCCGCAAGAGATGGTAAGGCGGGAGTGATAATATTGGTGCACAAACATTTTGCGTTTACGGTGGTGTCCCAGGAATGTAATGATGAGGGTCGTTGGATACATCTAGTGATGGAGCATGCAGGGGAAACTATTAGCATCCATAATGTTTATGGGCCTAATGCGGCCAACGCAGAATTCTTTGGTAAATTGGAAACCCAACTCCAGCAGGATCGCACTAAGCTGTTGGTGCTAGGGGGAGATCTTAATACCGCAAGGTCCACTAGGGAAGATAGAAGTGTAGGGCCCATTTTGCAGAGACAGAGGGATAGGATCCTGTCAGATTTTTTGAGACACACGGCCCTCACAGATGCTTGGAGGAGTTTACACCCCGATGCGAGGGAGTACACACACTTTTCTCATGTACATCAGTCGTGGTCGCGCATTGATTACTTACTGGTGAACGACGCTTTCTCCCGCCGGCTACGTGACGCGGCGATAGAAGATATGGTCATCTCTGACCACTCCCCAATCACAATTACTTCGGCAGACACGGTAGCTAAGGGAATGGATTTTATTTGGCGGTTCCCCTCCTTTCTGGTGGCGGATGAGGGCTTTGTACAGAAGCTAAAGGGCTGGTGGACGGAATTTGACGGGGATAATGCATCACACCGTAGGGACCCGTCGTTATACTGGCGTACAGCTAAAGCGGTAATTCGCGGGAAAGTCATACAAATTTTTGGCCAATCTAAAACGTAAAACCACCGAAGGGTATAAGACGGCGAGCGACCGATTAAGGTGCGCATACACAGCGTTTTTACAATCTCCATCAGCGTCTCTGGGGGAGGCTTGGAGGGAAGCCAAGCGACAGTATGATCAATGGCTAGACAAAAGAGAACGCGTATTTACCGGTCTCAATTTGATGCGGACCTTATGCGTTTCGGTAATAAGGCGGGCAAATTACTAGCACGATTGGCGAAGGGGAGGTATACACCGTCACACATCTTAACCCTTAAAGACGCCAAAGGGCTTCCCACAGTGGATCTTAAAACCATAAACACTATACTGCGTACATATTATCAGGCCCTGTACTCAGACACGCCAGTCGACACCCAAAAAGGAAAGGAATTTTTGGAGAAGGTAAAGCTGCCTGGCCTCACGCAGGAGCAGAACGAGCTGCTGAGCGCAGAAATCACGGTGGAAGAGATAGCGACTACCATCAGGACCTTATCTAACGGGAAGGCCCCTGGGCCGGATGGGTTCACGGGTGAATTTTTTAAGTCCCTCAGAGAAGAAATTAGCCCCATCTTGGTGGAATATTATAAAATTTTATTACAGACCAGTACGTTACCAGGGGAGGCCAAAATCGCACATATAAAGGTGCTGCCCAAAAAGGGGAAGGACCCTCTGGATCCGGGGTCCTATCGACCAATATCATTGATAGACCAAGACCAGAAAATACTTACAAAAATCTTAGCCAATCGTTTAGCCGTGTATCTACCGACATTGGTGGGAAAATCCCAAGTGGGCTTTGTAAAGGGCAGGGCAGCAGTGACTAATCTGCGTAAGGTGTTAACAGTACTAGAAACAGTCCGACACGATCCCCGGCCAGGTACCCGGCCGGCTGGGGATGGTGTTAGACAAGATGAATGTCCAGGGAGCCTTTCGGAACTTTCTGAAGGGGGTCTATACTAATCCCCAAGCGCGTGTCTATTCTTCAGGATTTCTGTCGGCTCCCTTCCAGCTGTATAAAGGGACCAGGCAGGGATGTCCCTTGTCGCCACTTTTATTTAATCTAGCACTCGTACCAATGGCTAGATTTCTGGAAGAGTCGGCAGTGTTCGAAGGTATCCAGGTGGGGTCTTTGGCGGTCAAGCTGGCCTTGTTCGCTGATGATGTTATTCTGTTTATGTCGAATCCTCAAGAACACTTATTGCCAGTCTTTCGCAGGACTTTGGGCAATGCTCGGGATACAAAGTAAATGTAGCTAAAAGCGAACTGCTGGAGTTGGGCAAACCATTACCTGGGATCTTTTAGCAATCCTTGGGATGTGGGATATCCCCGGTGAAACAATGTATCACTTATCTGGGAATTAAGATAGGGAAAGCACCTGAAACCTTGTATGGCTTGAATTACCCGCCACTGTTTAAAAAAATGCAGGCGGAACTCAACAGATGGGGCCAGTTACCGATATCCCTTCTGGGGAGGTGCCACCTGATTAAGATGGTCGGTTTCCCCAGATTGCTATACTCCTTTCAAACACTCCCGCTCTTACTGAAACATGCGGACGTATCCAAGCTGAATTCGGCATTTACAAAATTCATATGGGCGGGAGAGAGGCCTCGCATTGCACTCACTAAGCTCATGAGGGACAAGCATGAGGGGGGGCTGAAATTTCCCAATATTAGGGGCTACAATGTGGTGTGCCTCTTTCGACATGTAGTGGACTGGCTTCATGAAACGAGTCATTATTCCAACTTAGATCTGGAGGGGGAGTATGCCTCGCCCTGGAGCTTAAAGGCCTTGTTGCATTGTCGGGTGGCCTCTCTTCCGTGCCGTCTCAAAACCTCCATTGTTCTGAGAGATACAGTCCTAGCCTGGAAAGTGGTCCGTAAAATTTTTGACTTGCCTTACCTGCTATCCAAGCACATGCCGTTGTGTGGACACCCGGAATTTTTACCGGGAGTAGACAGTAGAGACAGATTTGCCTCTTGGGGGAATGCAGGTATTAGCAATGCAGGGGACCTTATGCATACAGAGGAAAGGAGATGGTTAACCGGATCGGAAATCAGGGCTAAACTCAATCCCTTAGAGGACAGCGCTAATTTCCTACAAGTTCTCCAGGTGAGGTCGTTCTGTACCTCTAGGCTCAGAGATGTAAATAAGGAGGCCACCACTCATATGTTAGATGAGGTCATCGGCCCAGTGGCTCTTCGGGCGACTATCGCGAGGTTGTATAGAGCACTCGGGGAGTATTTTGCCCGCCCGCGACAACAGGTAATGTTCAAAGTCTGGGAACGGTGGACGCATGATCCGGCAATAGGAGAGACCATATTGGGGGGATGGGAGACGGTACGGAAGGTGGTCATTAATGAGAGCTGGAGGGAAACCTATTTCAAATTAATGCATACGGCTGTATATGGCTTCAATATTCTGCCTTCACAGTCCTTCCCCGATCGCATCACGAGCTGCCCCAAATGCAATACCCCCCTGACGAATTTGTGGCACGGAGTATGGGGTTGTGCTCATACTAAACGGTACTGGATAATGATACGTAACTATATTTCAGATTATTGGAAAGCAAACCTTCCAATGACGCCCCAAGCGCTGCTGTTCCATCAGGCGCGACCGCCAGAGGTAGAGGTTGCTGGAGGAACGAGATCTCCGCCCCCCCTGGTGCACACAATTTTGTTGGTGGCTTTGAGATGCCTTCTATGCAAATGGCTGGAAGCTGATAGACCGGATATCGATAGGATAGTGTCTCACTTGAAACAATTGTTAGCCCTTGAACGAGTGGAGGTAGAAAGAAGGAAAGAAACGGGAACCAAAAAGTTGTTTGCTAAATGGCAGCTATTTATAGAAACGCAATGCACAGCGAATGAGGTGGTGGAAATTGTTGCGCCGTTTAGACACACAGCATGGTATCATACGCAGCTCCTGGCTGGCACTTTAGGAGGCTTACAACTTCAGATAGGGGATAGAGGGGGAGGAGCTACTCTTTCATGACCTAAGTTGTGATCAGGAATAGGGGAAGTCACGTTAATTGCTTACACAAATGCAAAACGATATGCCATACATGTATGTACTTAATTTGCTTCTGTTATACTCGCAGTTGCGAGCTGTTCATTGATGTCGCAAATTTTTTGTGAAATGTTTGTACAAAATTTGAAAAATGTTAATAAAAATGATGTTTTAAAAAAAAAAAAAAAATATGCACTGCAGGTCAGTTTAAGTGCAAAAAAAACGCTACATCTAGAGGAGATTACTTGAAATCTCATTTGCTTTGCTGGTACTGTATTATGCTGCGGATTTGTCACATGAAAATATGTGCGGCAAATCCGCACGTAATATGCATCGTGTTAATTTGGGCTAAGGGTACGACCACATAGGACTGCAGATTTTTTTGATGTGAAAAAAAGGTGCAGCAATTAGCCAGAGAAAAGAGCTACTGCAATGAATGGCTGGCATGTAATGCTTTTCTTCCCCGTAGCAGCTCCTACAATAGTAATATGTGGCCCTCCATTGCTGCTCCTATTGAGAACAACTGATGGTCAAGGGTTTCTGATACTGAACCCTCAAATCAGCTTCTTTGTTGGCTCAATGTCTGCACAGAAGACTGCACCGTACCACTGCAGACTACATGGAATTTGAGTTAGGGGAGTATTGGACTTATTCACCCTCCTTTTTGGTACACTTAATTTTTCCGGGGGGGGGGGGGGGGGGGGGGGTGGACTATGGGGAAGCACTATTACTAATGGGAGCACTCTAGAGGATCGTTATTACAAGGGCACTTTTACTAATGGAGGCACTGTGGGGGAGCACTATTACTAGTTGAGGCACTGTGGGGGAGAACCATTACTAACGGGAGCACTACCACTATTGAGGGCACTATGGGAAGCACTTACTGATGTGGGAACTCTGGGCTAGCATTACTATTGGGGTCCACTATTACTAATGGCGGCACTCTGAGGAGCATGTCTACTATTTGGGAAATATTACTAATCGGGAACTCTGGCGGAGAAGTATTACAATTGATGATTTTGTGGGGGAGCAATATTACTAATGGGGCACTGTTGGGGAGCCCTATTACTATTATTTCTGCAGTACAGTATTTGGGGGTGCTGGGCTTCACAGCAGGCACAGTATTAGGGGTAGAAGCAGGGTAACACTGTTAGGGCACCATGGGGGAAAGTTTGTGTTGAGAAGGTGGTAAGGATGATGAAAAAGTGAAGAAACTAAGATGTCTGGACAGCAAACGCTGCAGACACGAGTATTGGCTAGAGGAAGCGTTCATGTCGGTCTGGGCCAGGTGGAGAAGATGATTAAAGAGAACGTCTACATCAGAGAAGACGTCAGCTGTGAGTCACTACATATACTTTGTCTGTGGCTGCATCTGATCAGTGCCGCATTCTCCTGTATGTTCTGTAGTGCTAAATTTAACAAGTAATATCATATGGGAGACTGTATCTTTTAAAACCCTAGCGATGCTCCTGATGCACACCATTCCCCCCATGGTCCTGTCATAACGGTGCCAAGTAGATCTCAGGACCCTCCCAAGTTAAGACAGTAAAACCCCACCTCACAAAATATGTCTACCCCTGCTATACATTAATCTGATATAGGAAAAAACTAACTCAGTGCACTATAGGAGCCCAGCTAAGCGGTTAGGGATTTGTCTTGACTGTTTCCATTAGGAACTAGCATAATTCATGTGTCTCAGACCTGTGCCGGTGTTTTTCCCTATTAATATCATCTGTTGTATCTGAATTAGGGATGTCACGATACCAGAATTTGGACTTCGATACCGATACTTTGTGTAGTATTGCGATTTCGATACCAAAACGATACTTTGCCAACAGTAATAAAAAAAAAAAACAAGTTCTTCCATTTTCTGATGTGAGGCGCGTGGTGTGATGATGAATTTAACCTCCATGTGCCTCACATGAATAGTAATTAACCCCATTATGTTTCTCAGTCATAAAGGGTTAATGTGTGAGGTACATGATGGAGTGAATTACTATTAATGTGAGGCACATGGAGGTTAAATTCATCGTACCTCGTGCCTCATTAAATAAGTGAGTTTTTACTTCTTTTACTAGCTGGGCGTTGTGAATAGAAGTGATTAGACAGGATGTCTCACAGGACAAATACGTATAAAGGTGGGAAAAACACTCAACCACCCATATGGAAAATTAGAGATAAGGACTCTAACAATATATGATAAACCAGAGAAACAGAGTCCATATATATCAATGTAAGAAACAACTAAATATCTTTATTGAAAAAAAGAATAAAATACATAAAATGACATAGACAGAGAATCCTAAAATAAATCCTGTACGGATCACAGATGTATACATTGAGTATATATATATCTATTTAAATACACTGATGGTATACACAGTTACTACAACTCAATGTAACTATCAATATGGGGTGCATCAACATAGGAATGATTTCAAAGTATAAGTTGTGTGAAAGAAGACAATATGTCTAACTCTAAAACGGCCTGTGGTGACTAAAAAGTAAGTAATTAGTGCCTGAAAAGATGGCAAAAAGCCAAATTTAGATCCAATGTATGCACTTACCCATGTATGGGAGGTTGAATGTGACCCAGCGGTATAGGATAGCGACGAATCAGCATCATCCACTTCTCTTCGTTACCACCCAGCTTCTGGCAGTGCACAGACACACAGCGTGTTCTCGAGAGATCACACTGTGACGTCACTTCCTGCCCCAGGTCCTGCATCGTGTCGGACGAGCGAGGACACATCGGCACCAGAGGCTACAGTTGATTCTGCAGCAGCATCAGCGTTTGCAGGTAAGTAGCTACATTGACTTACCTGCAAACGCCGATGCTGCTGCAGAATCAAATGTAGCCTCTGGTGCCGATGTGTCCTCGCTCGTCCGACACTATGCAGGACCTGGGGCAGGAAGTGAGTGACGTCACAGCGTGATCTCTCGAGAACACGCTGTGTGTCTGTGCACTGCCAGAAGCTGGGCGTTGTGACGAGAAGTGGATGATGCCGATTCGTCAGCATCATACACTTCTATTCACAATGCCCAGCTAGTAAAAGTAGTAAAAACGCCCAGATGTACACACACAATACACGCTCAGTTGTACTTTAACTTTAAACATGCCCAGTTGCACTTTAGAAAGCCTCATTTGCATAAATATAAAAATGGTCATAACTTGGCCAAAAATGCTCGTTTTTAAAAAAAAAACAAAAAACGTTACTCTTATCTACATTGCAGCGCCGATCTGCTGCAATAGGAGATAGGGGTTGCAAAATCTGGTGACAGAGCCTCGATAAGCCTACCTTAACATTTAAAGTGGCTCCAGAGGTAGACATTCAAAGTGTTATTTGATTTGTACGTGTTCCAATAAGCAAGTAATCATGACAACATGTTCTTGCTTCAGTACAAAGCCCGGAAATCAGATGAAAGCACAGATAAAGTATCATCTGTGAAACTAGATGAAGACCTCTCAGTCACTAAAGACCGTGTGACTCAGATTCTATTACGTTATTAATAGAAGCACAGGTCCTGAACAAAGTGCGTACATAAAGGGGTTAACACTCTGAGTAAAGGTTAAAAATAGACCTAAGTATTGTTTTTCTCCTACTTGAGTATCCCTATTGCATTCTGGGGGAAGGGGCCATCCCCCTTTTTACAAACCGTTTAAGCATAACCTAAAGTTCTGTTTTAGTTATTTGCTACATGCTGCATTTGGGATTGAAACCGGTCTCAAGTTCCAGGGGATGGGTAGGGTGGGGTTGGGTTTAATTGTTTATGCCTTTCGTACTTATCTGCTAATTTCTATATGATTTATCTGACCATGTGGACTGGTGATCTAGTTTCTGGGAGTGCTAGAATTGATAGTTCCCAAAGGGAGCACGACTGTGTTCAAACCTTCTAGAAGGATGTCCTCCGGATCAGTTCTGTAGTTAATATCTCTTATGCAGATGCAGCGCCACCTTAAAATAATCTCCTGGAACGTGAGAGGAATAACAGATTTAAGAGGTCCCTCGTTTTTAATTTTCTCTCCACGTATAACCCGCAAATTCTACTTTTACAAGAAACTCATTTACTCCTGTGGGGTCTCGATGCCGGTCCACAAGTCTTTACAATGTGAGGTTATATCTGTTAAGACAGATCCTGGGGGAAGATTAATTGTGTTACTATGTCAGATCCACTTTACGTCCTTTATCATTGTTAATCCTCCTCCAGGCGCTGTTTAACCCCTTCCCGCAAAATCACGTACAGTTACGTCATGGGAGATGGACTGTTCCCGCATCTTGACGTAACTGTACGTCATGGAGATGAAGCTGGCTCAGGAGCTGAGCCAGCGACATCACCGTCGGGTGACAGCTGTATGTTACAGCTGGCACCCTGAGGTATCGGCCAGGACCGGAGCTAGCCTCTGATCCGACCGATTAACCCCTCACATGCTGCGTTGAATAGCGATCGCAGCATGTGAGGAGTTTACAGCCACCGGCGCCCCAGCAACATGATCGCTGGGTTGCCGGTGGCTGCAAAGGCGATCGGAGGGCTAATGCTTACCTCCCGGTCCGCCAGCAACGGAATCCTCCTATGCCCCGTCGTCGGCGGGGCCCAGGAGGCTTCCGGTACCATCGGCAAGATGGCGCCGGCTCAGCTTCCGGCTCAGAAGCTGAGCCGGCGTCATCAGCAGTGGGTGTCCGCTGTATGTTACAGCGGACACCCCGATCTATCGCCAGGAACCGGAGCTAGCTCCGATTCCTGGCATTAACCCCTTCGATGCAGCGATCCATTGTGATCGCTGCATCCTAGAGGTTTGTAGCAAATCGGCAGCCTTGCCACGCGATGGCAAGGCTGGCGACTGCTACCATGGCAACAGGAGCCCTAACAATGGACTCCTGTCTGCCATTACGTAAGCTGATTAGGCCCCGCCCAGAGGCGGAGCCTGATCGGCTTGCTGTCAGTGAACAACTGACAGTTCTAATACATTGCACTACATAGGTAGTGCAATGTATTAGAACATCAAACAAACTGTTGGACCTTCAAGTCCCCTAGTGGGACTAAAGAAAAGTGTCAAAAAAAGTGTCAGAAAAGTAAAAATAAAAGTTGTAAAAAAAACAATAAAAGTTTCAAATAATAACACAAAACACAATCGCCCTTTTTCCCTTATCAAGTCATTTATTATTGAAAAAAATAATAAAGCCATACATATTTGGTATCGCAGCGACCGTAACGACCTGAACTATAAAAATATTATGTTATTTATTCCGTACAGTGAACGCCGTAAAAAAAATAACTAAAAAATACTGACATAATTGCTATTTTTTGGTCACTTTGTCTTCCAAAAATTGAAATAAAAAGTGATCAAAAAGTCGCATGTACCTAAAAATGGTACCTATAAAAACTATAACTCGTCTCGCTAAAAACAAGCCCTCACACAGCTCCGTCGACGAAAAATTTAAAACCGTTATGGCTCTCACATCTTGGCGACAGAAAAAATCCATTCTCTTTACAAAAGTTATTTTATTGTGCAAAAAGTTGTAAAACATAAAAAGTGGTATAAATTAGGTATCACCGGAATCGGACTGACCCGCAGAATAAAGGTAACATGTAATTTATAACACGTGGCGAACGCTGTATAAAAAGAACTAAAAAAATATGCCAGAATTGCTGTTTTTTGGTCACCTGGCCTCCCAAAAAAAAAAGGATAACAAGTGATCAAAAAGTCGCGTGTACCCCAAAATGGTACCAATAAAAACTACAGCTCGTCCCGCAAAAAAAAACAGCTCTCATACCACTACGTCTATGAAAAAATAAAATTAGTCAAGGCACCAATAAGCCAGGAAATAAAAATATGCAGTTGTGCAGCCCGAGGGGAACATTTCTTCTGTTTCAAGTGGCGAATTATCAAGGCCCCTAAAATTAGGGATCCAGGAAGGGGAGGGCCCAAACATATCTGCTGGAAGTGAGGGCGCCCGTATTATACCAGGACAACACTTCCCAGCAAAATTCCCCAAACTTCAAAGGTGCCGAGTGCGGACCAAAAGGGGGATAAGTAAAGACCATTTATTAGTGCGACACCGTCCTGTGCAGAAAGGATTGTGTCACAGCATAACACACATCTATGGATTATTTTATTGTTTTTTTTTTACCCCACTATACCACCTGACTATGGCCCTTATATACTCCGCCCGCCTTACATGTACCCCCACATTATAAACGGAAACACCAGTAAGACTCCAAACAAAACTACTACAAGCAAAATCCACGCTCCAAAAGCCAAATGGCTCTACCTCCCTTCTGAACCCTACAGTGTGCCCAAACAGCAGTTTACTTCCACATATATGGCATCGCCATACCCGGGAGAACCCTTTTAATAATTTTTGGGGTGTGTGTCTCCAGTGGCACAAGCTGGGCGCCACATATTGGCATATCTATTGAAAAACCATTTTCACTCTGCAACATCACGTGCACACCAATTTCTGCCAATCACCTGTGGGGTTAATATGCTCACTACACCACTAGGTGAATACCTTGAGGGGTGTAGTTTCCAAAATGGGGTCACTTCTGGGGGGGATCCACTGTTTTAGTACCACAGGGACTTTGCAAATGCGACATAGCGCCCAGAAACCAATCCAGCAAAATCTGTACTCCAAAAGCCAAATGGCGCTCCTTCCCTTCTGTGCCCTACTCTGTGCCTAAACAGCAGTTTATGACCACATATGTGGTATTGTCATACACAGGAGAAGTTGCTTTACAAGTGTTGTGGTGCTCTTTTACATTTATTTGTTGAGAATATGAAACATTTTCAGCTAAAACTACGTCTTATTGAAGAAAAAGGATTTTTTTTATTTTCACTGCCCAATTCTAATAAAATCTATGAAACACCTGTGGGGTCAAAATGCTCACTACACCCCTAGATGAACTCCTCAAGGGGTGTAGTTTTGTGAATGGAATCACTTTTGGGGAGTTTCCACTGTACTGACACCTTAGGAGCTTTGCAAAAGTGACATGGTGTCAAGAAACCAATCCAGCAAAATCTGTGCTCCAAAAGCCAAATGGCACTCCTTCTCTTCTGATCCTTGCCGTATGCCCAAACAGCCGTTTATAACCACAAATGGGGAATTGCCGTACTCCAGAGAAGTTGCTTTACAAATGTTGGGGTTCTTTTATTCCTTTATTTGTTGAGAAAATGAAAAATGTTGAGCTAAAGCTACGTCTTATTGGAAAAAAAGGATTTTTTTTATCTTCACTGCCCAAATTTTAATAAAATCTATGAAACCCCTGTGGGTTCAAAATGCTCACTACACCCCTAGATGAATTCTTCAAGGGGTGTAGTTTCCTAAATGGAGTCACTTTTTTGGTGTTTTCACTGTTTTGGTCCCTTAGGGGCTTTGCAAATGCGACGTGGTCTCCGCAAACCATTCCTGCTAAATTTGAGCTCCAAAAGCCAAATGGCGCTCTTTCCCTTCTAAGCTCCGCCGTGTGTCCAAAAAGCCGTTTATGACCACATGCGGGGTATTGTTTTACTCGGGAGAAATTGCTTTACAAAAGTAGTGGTGCACTTTCTCCTTTTAGTCCTTGTGGAAATTAGAAAAAATTAGCTAAACCTACATTTTCTTTGAAAGAATGTAGATTTTCATTTTCACGGCCTACTTCCAATAATTTCTGCAAAAAACCTGCGGGGTCAAAATGCTCACTATACCCCTAGATAATTTCCTCAAGGGGTATAGTTTCCAAAATGGTGTCACTTTTGGGGGATTTCCACTGTTTTGGTGCCGCAAGAGCCTTTCAGATCCGACATGGAGCCTAAAATATTTTCTAATAAAAAGGAGGCCCCAAATTCCTCTAGGTGCTCCTTTGCTTCTGAGGCCGGTGCTTCAGTCCATTACCGCACTAGGGCCACATGTGGGGTATTTCTAAAAACTGCAGAATCTGGGCAATAGATATTGAGTTGCGTTTCTCTGGTAAAACTTTCTGTGTTACAAAAAAAATAGATGAAAAATGAATTTCTGCAAAAAAAAAAAGAAATTTGAACATTTCACATCTAGTTTGCCTTAATTCCTGTGAAACATCTAAAGGGTTAAGAAACTTTCTAAATGCTGTTTTGAATACTTTGAGGGGTGAAGTTTTTAAAATGGGGTGACTTATCGAGGGTTTCTAATATATAAGGCCCTAAAATCCACTTCACATCTGAACTGGCCCCTGTAAAAATAGCCTTTTGAAATTTTCTTGAAAATGCGAGAAATTGCTGCTAAAGTTCTAAGCCTTGTGATGTCATAGAAAAATAAAAGGACGTTCAAAAAACGATGCCAATCTAAAGTAGACATATGGGTGATGTTAATTAGCAACAATTTTGTGTGGTATTACCATCTGTCTTACAAGCTGATACATATAAATTTAGAAAAATGCAAATTTTTGCAATTTTTCGCTACATTTTGGTGTTTTTCACAATTAAATACTTAATGTATCGAGCAAATTTTGCCAGTAACATAAAGTCCAATGTGTCACGAGAAAACAATCTCAGAATCGCTTGGATAGGTAAAAGCATTCCGGAGTTATTACCACATAAAGTGAAACATGTCAGATTTGAAAAAATCGGCTGTGTCCTGAAGGCCAAAACAGGCTGTGTCCTTAAGGGGTTAAAGAGACTGTCACCACATTATAAGTGCCCTATCTCCTACATAAGGAGATCGGCGCTATAATGTAGGGGACAGTAATGCTTTTTATTTAAAAAAACTATCTATTTTCACCACTTTATTAGCGATTTTAGATTTATGCTAAGGAGTCTCTTAATACCCAAGTGGGCGTGTTTTTACTTTAGACCAAGTGGGCGTTGTACAGAGGAGTGTATGACGCTGACCAATCAGCGTCATGCACTCCTCTCCATTCATTTAGGCAGCGCATAGGGATCCTTTTAGATCGCTATGTGCTGTCTTATACTAACACATTAACAATACTGAAGTGTTTAGACAGTGAATAGACATTCCACGGGATGTCTATTCACAATCCCTGCACTTCGTTAATGTGTCTATGGTAGTTACTGTCACCTACATAATAGCGCCGATCTCCTTATATAGGAGATAGGGCACTTATAATGTGGTGACATAGTCTTTTTAATTGCTCACTGACAACTTTGCTGGTAGCTATGTTAGTCCCAGCTCCTCTTTTAATCCTCTGGGATTTCAAGTTTTTGCTGTGCTCTGTATAGGATAAATAGGTAATTGGGCTGCAATTTATCATCTGCGGGAAATCTGTTCGAACTCGTAACCCTCATTCCTTAGCCTATTCACGTTATTCCCCCGCTCATAGGTCTTTTTCAAAAATCGACCTGGTATTTGGAAAAGATGCTTCTCTGGTATATGTGGTAGATGCAAAATACCTCCCTCGGGGTATCTCAGACCACTCTCCCCTTATAATTTTGGGATTCCCCGAAGATGCAAAATGCAAAACATGGAGACCGAGTCCCTTATGACTCTCCTGTATGGAAGTTGACTTCTTTAGAACGAGAAACTACTGGTTTCTGGAATACTAACCTGGGGTCTACCGATAGCAATCTGGTGTGGAATTCCTTCAAAATGTATATCAGGGGGGTGGTTGTACGAGCAGTATCTTTGCATAGAAAGGGACTAGCTAAACAACGTATAGGGTTGGAGGCGGACGTAGCTGTGGCAGAGGAATAATTTAGGACTCGTCCTTTAAAAATTCACAGCGAAGCAACGTGAATATATATAGTGGATTAGGGCTGGGCGATCAAATTAATTTGATTAATTCGCCCTCAAGGACTCTCACAATTCTGTTTTTTAACAGAATCGTTAAATAGATTCTTCAGTGGCGCGGTCGCGCATTGCTTCCTAAGGGAAGATCCGCCACGTCACTGTCTTGTCTGCCCCGTTCTGTCCCTGCTTCCCCATGGAACTGCTGTTCTGAACAAAATGATACAGTACGGAATAGCAGTTCTGTGGGGAAGTAGAGACTCCAGTATATAGCGATAACGCCCCACTGTAGATCGCACCCCCCTTGTACTATCCCACCACCCCAACTTGCAGATCGCGCCACTGTAGCTGAATCCCCAAAGCATCGGCAATCTGGCCGGGGATTCAGCTCATAGTGGCAGCTACAGCGACACGATCTACAAGGGGGTGGGGTGCTATCTGCTAGGGGGTGTGGCACTATCTACATGGGCACTGTGGCACTATGTGGGCACTGTCATTGCATGTGGGCACTGGATGTGGGCACCGTGGCACTGCATGTGGGCAGTGTGGCACTAAGAGGGCACTATCTAGAGGGACATTGCGGAACTATCTACGGTGGTGTTTTCAGGGGGTTGATTGTGAAATGAGAGCCCTCTTTTTTTATTATTTTTTATAAATGATGTTCTATGGGTGTTTTCACACGGCCGTTTTTTTAACAGCCTTTGAATATTGTCCGTCAAGATATAGGTCATGTCTTATTTTTGGCCGTTTTCACGGTGAGACAGCCCCCATAGAAGTCAATGGATACGTTTTTAACGGCTGTCAATACATGTAACAACCGTTAAAAACGGATCTGTGGGGGGGGCGTGGCTTAGGCATGGCGGTGTGAGGACGCGTGCAACTGCAGCTCCGGACTCATCCCGCCGAATATCGCCCGACAGGGCTTACTCACGAGCCGCCTGAACCAGCATGACAAGGGGTTAACACCGTCGGCACCTCCCGGACACATCGGGCACTCCGACCATCGGCCGGTTCCTCCGGTCCACACAAGAAAGCACCCCACAACGGTCCTCCTCGACCCCTCCAGTAGGCCGCAACCAGCCTTCCCCGTCGCCGCGGAGATACACCCCGCCTTCTTCCCCCTCCGGCCAGCTACAGCTCGGCGCCTGCAACAGAGGCCTTGAAGGAGAGATGCAGCCGGCAGACAGAGGTCAGTGTGGGGCAGGAAGCACAGGGCCACCTCCACAGGCCCAGACAGAGGCAATCCCCCTCCTGCATATTCACCACCAGCCTGTTAACGGACATGGGGCCCCTAACATGGCACCGACAGGCAGGGCACTCGAGGCGCCACTACCACCACCGGCCCAGAGGCCGCTAACCATGCCAGACAGCCAGCAGAGCCAGGGGCTGCCGGTCATCTTCCGGGAGACCCCCTCCCTCACCCAGACAGTGCACACAGGGGACCACCACGCAGGCCTGTCCTCGGGCCCCCCGCTCTCCATGGAACGGACCCTGGCAGAACTTTGGGAGATGGTCAAGGTATTGCCCACTAAAATGGACTTGGACCTCCGCCTCGCACGACTAGAGGAGAAACACGACAGGTCCATAGGTCAGGTCACCCAAGAAGTACGTGCCCTGGCCGTGAGAGTTGACACCTTAGAGCGCCAGCACTCCATCGACTCCCTGGACATATCGGTCCTTTCCCAGTCCTTGGCTACCCAAGCTACGCAACTCCGAGACCCCTCCCTACACTTGGATGATGTCGAGAACAGGGGGCGGCGTAATAACTTGAAACTGAGGGGTTTGTCAGAGTCTGTAACCCCCCATGGACTTTACGATGCTGTGACCCACATTTTCAACAAGCTCCTGGAGCGCCCGCGAGATATGCCCATAGAGATGGACAGAGTTCACAGACTGGCAGGTCCCCGGAATGGAGACGGCAACAGACCCAGGGATGTTATATGTAGAGTGCATTTCTACAAGCAGAAAGAGGAGATTGCCCGAAGAGCCTGGGAAAAAAGGGGCTGTCCCATACAATGGTACCGATATCACCGTCCTGCCAGATGTATCCAGATTGACACTTTCCATGCGCAGAATTGTCCGCCCATTATTGGAAGCAACAAAGGCAGCAGGCGCAACATACAAGTGGGGACACCCTTTCCACATCATCCTCCGCAAGCAGGGAATGTAATTTGCAGTCCGCTCCCCTGACGATCTGGAGGAAGCATTCCGGTTCTTAGAGACCTCAACGGTGCGGTTACCAGACCGGACCGAACCGCCGACACCATTCGCTCCCAGAGGAGGCCCGTATCCGGATTATGGGTCCCGTCAGCCAATCCGACCTGGAGCAGAGCCACCCGACCTCCGAACCTCAGAACGTTGACCTCCACGCAGAGACCGAGGGTCAGGGCCCGTTGACCTCCATCCCCCTGGACGACGCTCGCCGTGGAGGGATTGAATGTTCACGGACGCCTTTTATGTGGACGTTTTCCTGTACTACACTTCGCCTTTTCCTTCTCTCTTTTTCCCATAGGGTTCCTGGAGGATTGTCAGGAACGCATTGCTGGAACTGCCTTATAGTTGGTTGAGTTACTGTGGGTCGGGGGGGCGGGCAGGTCCACACCTGTTGTGGGAGGTTTTAAATAGTTCACCTGCTCTAACTGTTTCACCTGCCTAATCTGTGTCATCACGTAGGGGGAAGGTGGATACTGGGAATGTTAACTGTTAACAGGGTGAGTCCGGGGCTCCAAAGCACTTTAGTTAATTGAATTTTCTAGTTGACACTAACTGTTGACACGCTGTTACTGCACTCCGGTCTTTCCTCGTAACCTTTTAGGGTTCCATGTAGCTGTGTCGTGTTTGAAGGCTTCCTGCGGGCGACACAGCTCGCGTTGAGTAGGGGAGAGGTATTGCACTCCGACTTTAGATAGCTTGTTCTGAATACATTCGTTCTTTTTGTTCTTCTCCTTTCCCTCTCCTTCCCCCCCGTCCACTCCGGAAATCTCCGCTACCATGTCTGACATTACCGTTGTCTCCCTAAATGCACAGGGTCTGAATGTTCCGGAAAAGAGGTCCTCCATTCTCCGTCTCCTGTGGAAAAGAAAAGCGCACGTGGCCTTTCTGCAGGAAACTCACTTCCGGGCAGACGGCATTCCGAAGCTTACAGACGCCAACTACCCCGATGGGTATCATAGTGTGTCCCCTGACTCCAAGACCAAGGGAGTCTCCATCCTGGTCTCTCATTCCCTTCACTGGGAACACGTGGATAGCTGCGCAAATGAAGCGGGACGGTACCTTTTCGTAAAGGGTAAGTTGGATAATGCACTGTACACACTGGCCTCATACTATCTCCCTAACTCTGGGCAGGTGACCTACCTGGACAGAGTTTTGAGGGCTCTGGAGGGCTTTCTGGAAGGCACCTTAGTCATGGGGGGGGGATTTAAATGTCACCCTAGACCCCATCTTAGACACATCACGAGGGCACTCCTCCCTACCCAGGGCAGCGCATCGTCGTATACGGTGATTGCTGCACGATCATCAACTTGTTGACGCGTGGCGGGTTATGCATCCTTTAGTCAAAGACTACACGTACTACTCGGCACCACACAACTCCTACTCCAGGTTGGATTACTTTTTCCTGCGTCATGCACATCTCCATAGCCTTACATCATCCTCAATAGATGACATAACGACATCTGACCATCTCCTTATTACCCTCACCTTAGCTCACCCATTGGCTCATCCTCACTCCTGGCAGTGGCAACTGAACGAGTCGCTCCTGCAGGATACGACGGTGGTCTCTGAAGTACGCCGAGACCTGGTGGAATACTTCTATAAAAACGACACACCGGGGATGGACCCGTTTTGTATATGGGAGGCGCATAAATGTGTGGTGCGCGGTTCCCTTATACGAATGGGAGCCAAACTCAAGGAGCGGACGGCCCATCTCAGAGACCTACTGTCACGCATACATAGACTGGAGCAGTCCCATAAGGTATCACAGGACCGGTTATTAGGGGCAGAATTGGGGCAATTGAGGGAGCAGGTGCGTTCACTCTGTCTTGCCAAGGCGAAGGCCACCCTAGTTAAATGTAGAAGACATTTTTATGAATTCAGTAATAAACCCAGTAGGACCTTGGCCCGTGCCCTCCGGAAAACCCGCTCGCGTACATACGTTCCGCACATCCTAGGCACTCATAACAAACGACTGCAACTCCCACATGACATCTCAGAGACCTTCCGTGCCTATTACCACTCTCTCTATAACCTTCCAAAGGCACCCTCCTCACAGGACGGCGGTAGCCAACTGGAGAGGATCGAGGAGTACCTTCGATCCTCTGGGATGAAATCCATCCCACAGGACGATCTTGCGGCCTTAGAGGCCCCTATCTCTCCAGAGGAGGAGTTGTCATGGGCACTGAAAGACTCACCCATGGGGAAGGCCCCAGGACCGGATGGCCTGTCTCTGCCGTACTATAAGACCTATTCAGATGTGCTCACGCCTCACTTCATCCGGGCCTTTAATTCGCTTACCAAGGGGGGGCTCCATTCCCAGGGATACGCTGAGGGCACATATCACGGTTATAGCCAAGGAAGGGAAGGACCCATCCCTATGCCAGAGTTATCGTCCTATTTCTCTATTGGATGTAGATTTGAAACTCTTTGCGAAGATTCTGGCATATCGGTTGTCTCCGCTCCTTCAAACCGTGATACATACTGACCAAGTGGGTTTTATGCCCTTACGGGAAGCAAGAGATAACACCACACGGGCAATTAATTTAATGTACCAGGCGGCAGTCTCGTCACTCCCCACTTGTTTTTTGTCAACGGACGCGGAAAAGGCTTTTTCGACAGGGTCAGTTGGGACTTTATGTTGGCCACTTTACGACATATAGGAATAGGGACTCATATGATGTCCTGGATCTCTGGTCTCTACTCCTCCCACTCAGGTCAGGGTCAATGGGCTCCTCTCATCCTCCTTTACAATTACCAACAGTACACGACAAGGCTGCCCCCTATCACCACTGATTTTTATTCTATGCCTGGAGCCCTTGTTGTGTCATATCCGCTCCAACCCAGACATTACAGGCTTAGACCTGGTTCCCATAGGGTTGCCGCATACGCGGATGATCTGCTGTTCTTCCTCACAGCCCCTAGAATTTCCTTGCCCAACCTGATGGCGGAGTTGAGTAGATACTCGAGATTATCCAACTTCAAAATAAACTACCAGAAGTCAGAGGCCCTTAACATCTCGTTACCACAGACTCTGGTCACTGACCTGTCGGAGTCTTTATTTCAAGTGGGTAAGGGACTCGCTTAAATACCTGGGAGTCCGACTTCCCAGTGATCTATCTCGCCTTTATGCGGTGAACTTTCCCTTGCTTCTTCAACGTATAAAGGCGGACCTGGACTCTTGGACGTCGGGCACTTTCACCTGGTTTGGTAGGTGCGCGATTTTTAAAATGAACATCCTACCCCGGATTCTGTATCTCCTACAGGCCCTACCAATACATATCCCACGCCCGTTCTTTCAGTCCCTGCTGTCCCTGGTGCACAAATTCATATGGGCAGGGAAACCAGCACGCATCGCCTGATCTTTGCTTTTTCGTGTAAAAAGGGAGGGGGGCATTGGTCTCCCGGACTTTGTCTCCTATCATCACGCCTCCCACTTGGTACGAATCTTGGATTGGTTCCGGGATGAAAGAATGGGTATCTATGGAACAGGCTTTTATGTCCATCCCTTTGCAGGCACTACCTTGGTTGGGCAGACATGTTCCCCAGGTCGTGCGGTCACACCCGACAATAGGCCCCACCCTTGCAGTCGCAGCGCGGGTGTTTCCTCAGGCAGAGTTGTCGCCGTCCCCCTCGCCGCTATTTCCGATCTTAGGCAATCCTGCCTTTCCACTGGGACTGGATAGTGGCCCATTTCAAGTATGGTTGCGGGCGGGTAAGGGACAGGCTATACAATTTCAGCAGGAAGGGAGGTGGATGACGAGCGATCAAATACGATCTCGGTCGGATCCGGTCCCTTTCTCAACATGGCAGGTTACCCAGTTGCGACATTTCCTGGCGTCACTAGAACATCCTGGAGCGCAACTACGAGACTGCTCCTCGTTTGAACTACTGTGTACGGGCACGATCCGACATGCTTTGTCCAGAATCTATGCGCTCTTGATCTCGCCCTCCAATTTGCCGCCACCTCCGTACCTGCTTAGCTGGGAGAGGGACTTGGGCGAAACATTTACCCCTGAACAACAAGAACGCCTGTTCACCATGACGCATAAGTCCTCCATGGCCAGTAGATTTCAGGAGGCAGGGTTCAAGATACAGGGTGCCTTCCAGATTGCATGCAATGATCCCGGCGGCCTCGCCATTATGCTGGAGACGTGGGGACCATGTGGGTACAATCATGCATATTTTCGGGGACTGCCTACTCCTGACTGGGTTCTGGTCCGAGGTGTGGCGCATTTCCTAAAAATTTACGGATTTTCCCCTCCCGCGATCCCCAGGCCTCTTCCTGCTTCATTTGTGTGAGGTCCCCCTGTCCTCGTATAGACGCTCGGTAGTTCGACACCTGGTGACCGCAGCCAGGGCATGTGTTCCTGCACTGTGGAGACAGTCCTGTCCTCAGACGGTGGGCATGTGGTTCGGCAAGATCCAGGAGATTATGAGAATGGAGGACCTCACGGCATCAATGAAGGGGACCCATGCCTCCTTCCTAAAAACATGGCGTGAATGGATTCGATTCCAAACAACCGAGGAATATAAGACCATCATGGCCTCGTGAATTCCCACCTAGATCCGGTATGTCAGGTCAGCTCCCCCCCCCCCTTTTTTTATTTTCTTTCTTTCCTCACTATTTTTCCTCTCCTTCTTACTCTCTCCTCCCTTTAATGCTCTCATGCTCGCTTATGGCATACCATGCACGGCTGCGGGTTCAGGGTGCATATCGGAGATTCCCTAAACAATTGTTTTCAGCGACATGGTACGCTCAGGTGACCCCATGTACTTATGTGAGGCCGATAACTGACCTGTGAACCATTGAATGTTTTGCACTGCCATTTTAGCATTATGTTGTGTATACTTTGAACGTTTTGTGATATAAAATAACAAAATGAAAATAAAAGCATTTATAAAAAAAAATAAAAACGGATCTGTGACATGGGGATACAAGAGGCAAGGGAACTATAGTTTCCCTTGCTGGCTATCGGCGGCGCGATGTGACAAATACTCACCGATGCAGTGCCGTCCTCTCCACGTGTGGTCTCTAGTCTCACGGGTTCTGCGAAGACGACGAGATGATGTCATCGCGCTGCCTTCGCAGAACCCGTGAGACTAGAGACCACACGTGAAGTAGATGGCGCTGCATCGGTGAGTGTATAGGGCATTAAAGCAGGATTAAATGTCTGGCATTGTTGCACTCACTACAAGGGTAGTGTGGTGCTAGTACAGTGTGGTATTGTTGCAGTCTGGTATTGTTGCACTCACTACAAGGGTAGTGTGGTGCTAGTACTTTATTTTTTCACATAAAATCTTTGTTTTTATTAACACTTTTTTACATTACTGGGGGCTGCCATGTTTTATTTCATCTGTGTATGTGTCTCTTCACGACACATACACAGATGGAATAGGACAGCTACAGGGCATAGGACATAACGAACGGGAGCCGTTCGTTATATCCTCTGCTTCTGCTGTCTCGCTCCGTACTGCGCACGCGCAGTTCAGAGCGACCCAGCATAGAAGCTGGTTTGTAAGGGGAAAGACGGCGCCATTTTGGTGAAGACCGGCTGCAGGTAAGGTATGTGTGTGTGTGTGCGCGCGCGCGCGTGTGTGTGTGTGTGTGGGGGGGAAGGGGTTGTCTGTGTGTGGCGCAGTTGCATGCTTTGGGGTGATTGCATGAGGGGGCGCTCGACGGAGCAGTGGTGCTCGCCGCTGCTCATTCAAAACAGCTAATTGGTGGCTATGACGGATCAGCGGCACACAAGCACCGCTGAGCCTTCATAGCCACTTATCAGCGGTCTTAAAGGATCAAAGGCGAGCACCGCTGCTCAATCGTTCCTTGCTCCTACTTTGAACTGCCGTGTAACTATATGGCGATTCACAATAGGAGCAAGGAATGAAGAAGCAGTGGCATATTACAAACTTTTTTTTGTTTGCTTGTTTTGCAGGTTGCACTTGTTCCACTACATCATAGTTTCGTTGGACTACTTAGATGATCTGCTTTATTTTTATTTATTTTTTTAAATAAAATGGTGAAAGAGCGTTGTGTGGGGGAGTTTTTATTTCAATAAAAAAATATTTTCTTATGTCTCTGTTTTTTAATACTTTATTAGCGCCTTAGTAATGGCAGTTGTCTGTTTGACAACGTACATTACTAAGGTGGGGCTTAGTGTTAGCCAGTAAAAAAGCTAGCACTAACCCCACATTATTACCCTGGTACCCACCGCCACCAGGGGTATCGGGAAGAGTCGGGCAGGATGCAGTACTCTACTATCTGTTGGGATGGACGGGCACTGGGGTGGCCGCAGGCTGGTATTATTAGGCTGGGAAGGGCCAAAAACAGTGGCCCTTCCCACCCTAGTAATGCTAGGCTGTGGCTTTTTCATTGTACCTGGTTGGTAATGAGAATGGGGGGGACCCCATTTCGTTTTTAAAAAAAACAAAAAAGAATAAATAATTGACGACGATGACGTGGGATCCCACCACTTTCCCATTGATCTAAATGGGAAGGTATTTTAAACCTTAATGACCGAGCAATTTTTTAAGTTTTTCCATCGTCGCATTCAAAGATCTATAACTTTTTTTATTTTTGTGTCGACATACACGACCGTTCAAAAGTTTAGGGTCACTTAGAAATTTCCTTATTTTTGAAAGAAAACCAGTTTTTTTTTTCAATGAAGATAACATTAAATTAATCAGAAATACACTCTATACATTGTTAATGTGCTAAATGACTATTCTAGCTGCAAACGTCTGGTTTTTAATGCAATATCTACATAGGTGTATAGAGGCCCATTTCCAGCAACCATCACTCCAGTGTTCTAATGGTACATTGTGTTTGCTAACTGTGTTAGAAGGCTAATGGATGATTAGAAAACGCTTGAAAACCCTTGTGCAATTGTTAGCACCGCTGTAAACAGTTTTGCTGTTTAGAGGAGATATAAAACTGACCTTCCTTTGAGCTAGTTGAGAATCTGGAGCATTACATTTGTGGGTTCGATTAAACTCTCAAAATGGCTAGAAAAAGAGAGCTTTCATGTGAAACTCGACAGTCTATTCTTGTTCTTAGAAATGAAGGCTATTCCATGCGAGAAATTGCCAAGAAGCTGAAGATTTCCTACAACGGTGTGTACTACTCCCTTCAGAGGACAGCACAAACAGGCTCTAACCAGAGTAGAAAGAGAAGTGGGAGGCCCCGCTGCACAAGTGAACAACAAGACAAGACAAGTACATTAGAGTCTCTAGTTTGAGAAATAGACGCCACACAGGTCCTCAACTGGCAGCTTCATTAAACAGTACCAGCAAAACGCCAGTGTCAACGTCTACAGTGAAGAGGCGACTCCGGGATGCTGGCCTTCAGGGCAGAGTGGCAAAGAAAAAGCCGTATCTGAGACTGGCTAATAAAAGGAAAAGATTAATATGGGCAAAAGCACACAGACATTGGACAGAGGAAGATTGGAAAAAAGTGTTATGGACAGACGAATCGAAGTTTGAGGTGTTTGGATCACACAGAAGAACATTTGTGGAACGCAGAACTGAAAAAACACTGGAAGAGTGCCTGACGCCATTTGTCAAGCATGGTGGAGGTAATGTGATGGTCTGGGGTTGCTTTGGTGCTGGTCAAGTGGGAGATTTGTACAAGGTAAAAGGGATTTTGAATAAGGAAGGCTATCACTCCATTTTGCAACGCCATGCCATAACCTGTGGACAGCGCTTGATTGGAGCCAATTTCATCCTACAATGACCGAAAGCACACCTCCAAATTATGCAAGAACTATTTAGGGAAGAAGCAGGCAGCTGGTATTCTATCTGTAATGGAGTGGCCAGCGCAGTAACCAGATCTCAACCCCATAGAGCTGTTGTGGGAGCAGCTTGACTGTATGGTACGCAAGAAGTGCCCATCAAGCCAATCCAACTTGTGGGAGGGGGCTTCTGGAAGCATGGTGTGAAATTTCTCCGGATTACCTTAGCAAATTAACAGCTAGAATGCCAAAGGTCTGCAATGCTGTAATTGCTGCAAATGGAGCATTCTTTGACGAAAGCAAAGTTTGAAGGAGAAAATTATTATCTGAAATAAAAATAATTATTTCTAACCTTGTCAATGTCTTGACTATATTATCTAGTCATTTTGCAACTCATTTGATAAATATAAGTGTGAGTTTTCATGGAAAACACAAAATTGTCTGGGTGACCCCAAACTTTTGAACGGTAGTGTAGTTGTATAAGGACTTTTTTTTTTGTGTGACAAGTTGTATTTTATAATAGCACCATTTTGGGGTACATATAATTTATTGATTAACTTTTGAATAACTTTTTTAGTGGGGTACTAGAAAAAAAAAAAGAAATTGCCATTTTTTTGGCGTCTTCATTTTACGGCGTTTACCGCGTGGCATAAATAACATAAGAACTTTATTCAGCGGGTCGTTACGATTGCGGCGATACCAAATTTATATGGATATTTTTATGTTTACCTTCTTTTGCACAGTAAAAACGAATTTTTCTCAAAATTATTTGCTTTTGTGTCGCCATACTTTAATTAAGAGCCATAACTTTTTTATTTTTTGACCGATGCAGCTGTATGACGGCTTTTTTTTTTTGCGGGACGACTAGTAGTTTTATTTGTACCATTTTGGAGTACCATTTCATCAAATTCTTTTGAAGGCAGGATGAACAGAAAACCGCACTTCTGGCATTTTTTTAATATATTTTTTACGGCGTTCACCGTGCGGGTTAAATAATGTAATCATTTTATAGTTTGGTTCGTTATGGACGCGGCGTTACCAAATATGAGTAACTTTTTACTTTTTTTCATAAAGTATTTTGTAAGGGGAAAAAGTGGGGGTTTTTATTTTTTTTTACTTGGGACATTTATTTATTTATTTCAAACTAACTCTTTCTTTTTTTTTAGTCCCACTAGGGGACTTTACTGTGCAAACTTTTGATCGCTATTATAATACACTGCAATACTTCTGTATTGCAGTGTATTATTGCCGGTCAGTGTAAAAGCCTCTGGCATGGCCTAACAGGCAATCACTAAAAGCAGACCTGGGGGCCTTTGTTAGACCCCCAGGCTGCCATAGAACCCATCGGCACCCCGCGATGAACACGGGGATGCGAGAGGGAGCACCCTCCCTCTAAAATCACTCCGATGCGGTGCTTTAATGTAGAGCAGTAATGTGCAGTTTTTTTTAAAAAAAAACTTTTCTTTTTGACAAAGTTATGAACATTTTAAGCGTTATGCAAATTTGTTCTTAATGCCCAAGTGGGCGTTTTTTTATTCTTGACCAAGTGGGCGTAGTAAAGAGAAGTGTATGACTGACCAATCAGCATCATACACTTCTCTTCATTCATATCCAGCTTAATCCACAGCACAGCGTGATCTCGCAAGATCACGCTGTGCTGCCACTTACTCCCATAGTTCCTTCACACAAGCTTCATAGTCACCGTCATACACTTCGCTTTACTACGCCCACTTGGTCAAGAGTAAAAAAAACGCCCACTTGGGCATTAAGAACAAATTTGCATAACACTTAAAATGCTCATAACAGTAAAAAATAAAAGTTTTTGTTTTAAAAAAAACAAACAACACATTAGCTACACTTTAATGTAGATAAGTAAACGTTTGACAAACTTCTGACATGTCATAGTGACATGTCAGAAGTTTGGGTTGGTGGGGGTCCGAGCACTGAGACCCCCACCAATCGCTAGAACGAAGCAGCTGAAGCGTTCGTGTGAGCGCTCAGCCGCTTCATGTCTGTTCGGCTTTTTCCCGAAATAAATGTATCGGTGTACGGACTCAATAGAAAGTCTATGAGCCCGTACTCCGATACATCGGCTTTCCGGAAAAAGCCGAAAAGACACGAAGCGGCTGAGCACTCACATAGCGCTTCAGCTGCTTAGGTCTAGCGAATAATGGGGGTTTCAGTGCTCGAACCCCCACCAATCCAAACTTCTGACATGTCACTATGACATATCAGAAGTTTGTCAAACGTTTAGCTACACTTTAAAGCACCTGTTAGATTAGGTAGAAGATAGGGCAGTTATAAACGGGTGACAGCCTATTTAAACAAGTGTTTTTTTTATGCGTCTTTCAAGGGTTTTTTTTTTACACGTTTTGTGGGCGCTTTTTGCACGTTTTTAGGTGCGTAAGTATTACTTACATTGACTATGGGAACATTTTGCGCGCTTTACGTGCCAAAGAATTGACAAGACGCTTTTTTTTTTCCGCAACACATTTTTTAAAAACGATCGCGTAAAAAAATAGTGTTGTATGTACTAAAGGCATGCTTTCCCATTGATGTAAATGGGAAGCTTAACAGGTTCCCGACCGCTGGCCGTATTTATACGGCCAGCGGTCAGGGTCTCTGAAGTCCGCCGTATAGACTATTTACGGCGGCACTTCAGAGACTGTGCACGCGCGATCGCGTGCACACAGCTCTATGCCCTGGCTGTTGCTAACAGCCATGGGCACTGGGCAGAATGTCAGGGGTCAATCTTTTGGCCCCTGAACATGTGATCGCTGTGACAACCAATCACAGCGATCACATGCATTTCTGCATAGAAAACAGTGTGCACGCGATCGCGTGCACACAGCCCTGTGCCCATGCTGTTACCAACAGCTCTGGGCACTGGGCAGAGTATCAGGGACCAATCTGTTGGTCCCTGAACATGTGAACGCTGTGACAACCAATCACAGCGATCACATGCATTTCTGCATAGAAAACAGTGTGCACGTGATCGCGTGCACACAGCCCTGTGCCCACGCTGTTACCAACAGCTCTGGGCACTGGGCAGAGTTTCAGGGACCAATCTGATGGTCCCTGAACATGTGGAACCTATCACAGCGACCACATTTGTTTTATTTTTACTTTTCTGGCAGTAAATCTCCTGCCTCTTTTCTTCTCCTCAAACATTGTTTCAGTTTGAGGAGAAGAAGAGACTCTGGAGAATTGCTGCCAGAAGATTACAGTTACAAAAAAATACAGTTACACTCTAAAACATTCTCTGTATAGATAGATTTCTATCTATCTATACAATCTATCTATCCATCTATCTTTTTTTCTATCTATCTACCTTTCTTTCTTTCTTTTAGAATAGGCAGGTAGGGAGTATATAATTATATATATATATATATATATATATATCCACATATATATAATATATATAGCAATAGCGGTTTATTTTTTTGTTAGCGGTAGTGTAGATATATATAGCAGTTAGTTTGTGTGTTTTATAAAAAAAATAAAAAAATAATTTGTTTAGTTAGTGTTAGTTACGTTATGGCGAGGAAGTTGTTTAGCGCCGAGGAGGCATACGCCATGCTGTGGTCTGAGTCGGAGACCACATCAGAGATGGCGTCCGAGATGGAACCTGTTTTAGGTAGTGACGATGACAGCGTCACTTCAGGTTCATCTTCAGGGGACGTTGTCCCTGATGCAGTTGAAACTGCAGAACATGAAAGCGCAGGGCCAAGTAGCGCTGTAGCACGGGACAGCCTGGTCCCTTCCGTCCAGGCTCTTGTATGGGCACCTGCCCCATCTTTTGGGCCTAGAATCCACGGATTTACTGCCACTCCTGGCATAACCGTGGACAATACAAATTTTGTCCAAATGGATTACTTCCATTTATTTATAACGGACGACATCCTAAATCAGATTGTCCACGAAACAAATTTATATGCCACTCAATATATAAGGCAGAAACCTTCATCCACCCATGCCAGAAAATGGACGCCCACCAATTTGCAGGAATTAAAAATTTTTTTGGGGCTCACCCTAAATATGGGTATTGTCAAAAAGCCCTCCATTAGGTCTTACTGGTCAACAAGACCCGCCCAAGCCACCCCAGTAAATTCTGCAGTAATGCCCAGGTCTCATTATGAGACAATAATGAGGTTCCTCCACTTCAATGACAACGCACAGGCCCCCCCAAGTACCGATGCAAACCGGGATCGGTTGTTCAAAATAAGACCGCTAATAAATTCCCTGAATAATTTATTTCTGCAACTCTACACCCCTGAGCAGAATGTAAGTGTGGACGAATCCCTCCTCAACTTTCATGGCAGACTTAGCTTTCGCCAATATCTACCTTCCAAAAGGGCAAGATATGGCGTTAAGCTCTACAAATTGTGTGAAAGCGGGTCAGGATATACCACCGCCTTCAGGATTTATGAAGGGCGGGACCGCACAATAAATGTTCCTGGATGCCCCCCTGATCTTTCCACCAGCAGTAAGATCGTGTGGGAGATAATGCAGCCTCTGCTTCACAAGGGGTACCACCTGTACTGTGATAATTTTTATTCGAGTGTGCCCCTGTTTAGGCATTTGCATGCTGCAAGGACTGGGGCATGTGGTACCATGCGCAAAAACAGAATTGGTTTTCCACAGCAATTAGTGGGGAAGCGCATGGTAAAGGGGGACTCCTGTGCATATGCATCTGAAGAATTGCTGGCGGTCAAGTTCAGGGATCGCAAAGATGTGTATGTGCTAAGCACGATTCATACCGCAGGAACAGTGGCAGTGAGGGAAAGAGGGGCAACATCGGACAAGCACAAACCAGTGAGCGTGTCCGAATATAACAAGTACATGGGGGGGTGGATTTAAGCGACCAGGTTTTACAGCCCTATTTAGTAAAATGCAAAACTAAAACCTGGTACAAAAAAGTGGCCATTTATTTGTTACAGGTGGCCATCCACAACTCATTTGTGCTCTACAAAAAAAACAGAGGCAGAGACACATACCTGGATTTCCAGGAAAAAATTATTGAAGGCCTCATTTTTGATGTTCAGGACACCAGAGAATGCCCCCAGTCTGAGGATGTCACGCGACTGACAAAGACACTTCATCAGTCGGATTCCCCCAACAGCAACCAGAAGCAACCCCCAGAAAAAGTGCCACGTCTGCAGAAAAGACGGGCACCGCAAAGATTCCCGATATTTCTGTCCCGCATGTCCCTCGCAACCAGGCCTGTGCATTGAGCCATGTTTTAAAAAATACCACACTGTTCTGAATTATTATATTTTAGTTAATTCGTTGAAAATATATTTGCCCTACATTACGTTTTTATTTTTCCCCTGATTTTACTCCAAGGGTGAGGGAGGGAATGGGTGGGGTGTGGATGTCATGTTTGCATATTCTCTAAAGTTCATCTGCTGGATAGCTCCATTTGCATAAACCTGCAATTTCTTATTTTAGAAAACCCAAAAAAATAAATTCCCATTATACCCCTAGATGAATATTTTGGGATTTCTGCTTCAAGAGCAGATATTTTGGAAGTGTTATAGAAACTCTGTTGAGTTTTGTAAAACCAGCTTTGAAAAAAAGCGATTTGTGAAATAAGCTTCTTCTATCGTCCGCGCTCCTGCTTCTCTATGTGATAAATAAGGCACACATATTTGGTATCCCCATGCACGGGAGAAGTGGAAGAATGTGAAAGGAGATTAATTTTGGCCGTGGTCTATGCCGTGTGTGAAAAATGCTGGTATAAACTGACGCATTTGCAAAAAAATTGCTAATTTTATTTTGATCCATCTTATTCAAGAAACTTTCAGAAGAAAACTGGACTTGCTAAAAATATGATAAACCCCTTGAAGAAAACCTTGTGGGGTCTACTTGTGTGAATGAAGTCATTTATGGGGTGATTCTAATGTTTCAGCAGCATTACGCCCCCAAGAAAACAGTACGCTGCTATAAAATCAAATGCAGAATTTCTGGACCAAAAAGCCTCCTTTTATGCCAAGCCCTGGCACATGCCCGCACAGTGAATAAGGCACACATATTTGGTATCCCCATGCACGGGAGAAGTGGAAGAATGTGAAAGGAGATTAATTTTGTCCGTGGTCCATACAGTGTGTGAAAAATGCTAGCATAAACTGACGCAATTGCTAAATTCTTGCATTTTTTTCCAATTTTGCCCACTTTAGAGAAAAAAATAAAAATGATATATCCTCTACAAATGCCACTAAAACAAAGCCCTATCTGTCCTTTAAAAAGAGTGTAAAATTCAAAGATGAACTTTATTCACCTGCAGAGTTATAGTCATCTAAAGAAGCGCATAGCAAAATTGTGAAATTTGCTCTGGTCATTTAGCTGTAAAACAGCCTAGTCCTTAACCGGTTAATCAAGCATTTGACGTGTTTTTCGGCACATAAAATGCACCAAAAACCGCGTCAAATACACGCCGTGTGAAACGGTCAACTGAAAAGTCATTCACCTCAGGGTCTTCCCTCTTGACTTTTATCATTCCTAGCCTTTTACCAGCTGCCATTGTAAAAACACTCACAAAATGGACCTGGACAATGCTTAGCAATTTGAAGACACATTTTCCTGGCTTGTAGCCAAAAATAGAGAGGGGGGGGGTGAGTCTCCCTCCTACATTTGCAGCAGCTGTAAGTCAGGCTGCTTTGCCTGATTCACCTTGCTGTAATTCTGGGAAGTGCTCCCTCTGGTGGCCAACATAGGAAAACGTGTCAAATAATTTCATTTTTAATACTTTCCACATTGTAGAAAAAAAAAAAAATACAACAAAAAAACTTAAATATAATAAAAATAAGTAACTTACTTAAAAAAATGTTTTTAATTCGTGACACATTCCCTTTACGGGATATTTATTGATCACATAGCTGCCAATAAAGGATTAAGATAGGATATGGACAAGTACGGGATCCCCATAAAATTCTGTAGTTCTTTTCAGGGTTGCTTGTACGAAAATAATTTGAGAACCACTGATCTAGAGAACAATAAGAAGTGCACAAGTACTACAAAGTTAAAAGTAAGTATTGTAGATCCTGATATTCTCTGGAAAATTGAAGAAAACGTATCAATCCGGAAAACATTCAGGGCAGGTGCCTCAAATAGTAGGACAAGATTAAGCCTTATTCACACCAACGTGTTCAACGTCCGAGTGACGGCTGTTGAAACAATATAATTCAATGTGGCCATTCACACGGCCGTTGTCTGAACGGACCGTGTAAAGGGTCCATGAGAAAATCAGACGTCCTATATTTTCACGCTTCAGGCATCCCTCCATAGACTCTAGTCTATGGGGGATGCGTGAGATCGCTTTCCGCAGAGCACGGATGCAACTCGGACGCTCGTTTTTCACATCCGAGATGCGCAACGCCTGTGTGAATCTAGCCTTAGAAATGGTACTGAAATTTTTATAACGTTTGTCTCACATTCTCCCTTCTCATTTAGGAATTCAGGAGCTCTTCCAAATTGCCAGAACATTTTGCAAAATACAAAGTATTTGCTGGAGAAACCTTCACAATTGTGATTCATTTTTTACTGGTCTCTCTGGATATTACTGGCCACATTAAAACACTAATCCCCTCTTAATGTACAACCTTTGTCAAACTTACCACGGTGTACATCAGGAACACTCGCTACAAAAGATTATTGTGTACATGCTGGCTTCATATACACCAACATGTACATGTACATGCTCAGAAGTTTTGATTGGTGGGGGTCCGAGAACTGAGACCCCCAAAAATCGTTAAAACAAAGCGCTCGTATCAGCGCTTAGCCGCTACGTTTCTGCTCGGCTTTTTCCGGAAATCGATGTAGCAGTGTACGGACTCAATAGAAAGTCTATGGGCTGGTACACCGCTACATTGGCTTTTCGGAAAAAGCCAAACAGAAATGAAGTGGCTAATCACTCACACAAGCGCTTCTGCTAGCTGTACGAGACTGTTAATTGCAGGACGATTTGTGTTTTATGTAGGTGCCATTTTTTGCTATATATATATATATATATATATATATATACATACTCACGACGAGTATAGAAGTCAAGCTTGGCCAACCAGTTAATATTTTGTTTGTAATCAAGTAAAAGCACGTCATGTAAGCTATTTGTTAGATACGTGCCAGTCTATACTGCTTAACCACAATGTCCTGATATGAAACTTCACAAAGTTGTGTTGGCAAAAGAACATTCCACAAAACTGCATTAGCAGAATCACATTGTAATGGCAGGAAGGAGGTGAAGGGAACAAGTGAGCCCTAATCTACCCACCGCCCTGTCCCTGCCTACTTGCAACGACCCGCCCTAGGCGACGGGGTACAACTTGGCGGCGGTCCCTACGCTGTCTAAGTGCAAGGGAGACAAACAGGGAACACGCAAGGGAATACAGTAGCCCACGGAACGCCGCGAGGAAACGGAGCGGTGAATGAGCCAGTCAGGATCAGGAAGTAGTGGAGTATACAAACGGGAGCACGGAGCAGAAGCAAGCCAGGGGCAGAGCAACGCAGGATAAACAGAACTGAAGCAAGGCAGAAGCACGGCAGAAGCAGGCTGGAGCAAGGCAGCAGTGGGGCCAGGAATCCAAGAAGAATAACAAGCAAGGAGGAAGAGAAAAAGGCAGGTATAAATGGACAGGGGGCGGAGCTAACTCCGACTGACCAGTTCGCGATAGGCTCTCCCACTCCTGAGCCTGCCACCCTGATTGGTGGGAGCAGGTGTCAGTCTCAGAGGTCTGGCCTCAGGTGTCGACGGATTAATCCTGGGAGTATACCCAGACGTAGTGCCTGGCAGATCCTTTACAGTACTCCCCCTTTTATGAGGGGCCACCGGACCCTTACTAAGAGGACCCGGTTTAGTGGGGAAGAGAAGGTGGAACCTCCTTATCAATACCCCAGCGTGAACATCTCGAGCAGGTACCCAAGTCCTCTCCTCCGGCCCGTATCCTCTCCAATGGACCAGGTACTGGAGGGAGCCCTGGATCATCCTACTGTCCACAATCTTGGCCACCTCAAATTCCACCCCCTCAGGGGTGAGAACGGGAACAGGTGGTTTCCTCGAGGGGGACCAGGACGGGGAGCAGCGTTTCAGGAGGGAGGCATGGAAGACGTCGTGTATGCGAAAGGATGGGGGCAGCTCCAGACGGAAGGATACAGGGTTGAGGACTTCAATGACCTTATAAGGTCCAATAAATCGGGGAGCAAACTTCCTGGACGGGACCTTAAGGCGCAAGTTCCTCGACGACAACCACACCAGATCCCCGACGACAAACCGGGGGTTAGCAGAACGTCTACAATCAGCCTGAATCTTTTGTACGCTCTGGGACGCCTCTAGGTTCTTCTGAACCTGGGCCCAGACTGTGCACAGTTCCCGATGAACGTCCTCTACCTCGGGATTATTGGAACAACCAGGGGAAACGGAGGAGAACCTAGGATTAAACCCGAAATTACAGAAAAACGGGGAGACCCCTGACGAGTTACTGACCCGGTTATTCAGGGAAAATTCGGCGAGGGGAAGGAATGAGACCCAATCAAATTGACAGTCAGAAATGAAACACCTTAAATATTGTTCCAGGGATTGGTTAGTCCTTTCCGTTTGGCCATTAGTTTCGGGATGGAAGGCGGAGGAGAAGGATAGATCAATCTCCAACTTTTTACAAAAAGCTCTCCAAAATAAGGAAACAAATTGTACCCCTCTGTCCGAAACTATATTGACCGGGGCCCCGTGGAGACGCAGAATGTGTTTCACAAACAAAGAAGCTAACGTCTTGGCGTTAGGTAGTTTCTTAAGGGGCACAAAGTGGCACATCTTGCTGAAGCGGTCTACTACCACCCACACCACCGACTTGCCCTGAGATGGAGGCAAATCGGTGATAAAATCCATGGAGATATGGGTCCAAGGTCTCTGGGGAATGGGCAAGGAATGTAGTAAGCCCGCAGGTCGGGACCTAGGGGTCTTGGACCTAGCACAGACCTCACAAGCGGCGACGTAAGCCCTAACGTCTTTAGGCAACCCAGGCCACCAATAGTTTCTGGTAATGAGGAGTTTGGTACCCAAGATGCCAGGATGACCAGATAGAGCGGAGTCATGGTTTTCCCTGAGTACCCTTAGCCGGTATTGCAGGGGGACAAACAGTTTGTCCCCAGGGAGGTTCCTGGGAGCTGAACCTTGATCAGCCGCGATGTCAGAGGCTAAGTCAGAATCAGTGGCAGAAACAATTATACCAGGGGGTAAAATACAAGCAGGATCCTTCTCAGAAGGAGGATTAGCCATGAAACTACGTGACAGTACATCAGCCTTAATATTTTTGGACCCAGCCCTATAGGTAACCAAGAAATTAAATCTGGTAAAGAACAGTGCCCAACGAGCTTGTCTAGGATTAAGCCTCCGGGCAGATTCTAGGAAAACCAGATTCTTGTGGTCAGTAAGGACCGTTACCTGGTGTCTGGCCCCCTCCAAGAAATGACGCCACTCTTCAAAAGCCCATTTAATGGCTAAAAGTTCGCGGTTGCCAATATCATAGTTACACTCCGTGGGCGAAAACTTCCTAGAGAAGTAAGCACAGGGGCGGAGATGGGTGAGGGAGCTGGTACCCTGGGACAAGACGGCCCCCACTCCCACCTCGGACGCGTCAACCTCCACAATAAATGGCTCCCTTTGGTTGGGCTGAACCAGCACGGGGGCCGAGATAAAGCACTTCTTGAGGGTCTCAAAAGCCTGGACGGCCTCAGGGGGCCAATGGAGGACATGAGCACCCTTGCGAGTGAGGTCCGTAAGAGGCTTAGCGACGACCGAGAAGTTGGCAATAAATCTCCTGTAATAGTTAGCGAAACCCAAAAAACACTGTAGCGCCTTCAGGGAGGCAGGTTGGACCCATTCCGCCACAGCCTGAACCTTGGCAGGGTCCATGCGGAATTCATGAGGAGTGAGGATTTGACCTAAAAATGGTATCTCCTGTACCCCAAACACACATTTTTCGGTCTTCGCAAACAGATTATTCTCCCGAAGGACCTGGAGGACCTTCCTGACATGCTCCACGTGCGAGGACCAGTCCTTGGAAAACACCAGTATGTCATCAAGGTACACTACAAGAAAATTACCCAGGTAATCTCTCAGAATTTCATTAATAAAATTCTGGAAGACGGCAGGGGCATTACACAACCCAAAGGGCATGACTAGGTATTCGAAATGACCTTTGGGCGTGTTGAACGCAGTTTTCCACTCATCCCCCTCTTTGATGCGGATAAGGTTATATGCCCCCCGTAGATCGAACTTAGAGAACCATTGGGCCCCCTGAACCTGATTAAAAAGATCCGGAATCAAAGGAAGGGGATACTGGTTCCTTACTGTGACCTTATTCAAGTTCCGATAATCAATGCACGGCCTAAGACCACCATCCTTCTTCCCCACGAAAAAGAAGCCAGCACCTACAGGAGAAGTCGAGGGGCGAATGAAACCCTTGGCCAGGCATTCTTGGATATACTCCCTCATAGCTTTACGTTCAGGACATGAAAGATTAAATATCCTCCCCTTAGGAAGCTTGGCACCAGGCACCAAATCGATGGCGCAATCGTAATCTCTATGAGGGGGCAACACCTCGGAGGCCTCCTTAGAAAACACATCAGCGAAGTCCTATACAAACTCAGGAAGCGAGTTTACCTCCTCCCGGGGAGAAATAGAGTTAACCGAAAGACATGACATCAGGCAATCACTACCCCATTTGGTGAGATCCCCAGTATTCCAATCAAACGTGGGATTATGCAGCTGCAACCAGGGAAGACCTAATACCAGATCGGACAATAATCCCTGCATCACCAGTACAGAGCACTGCTCCAAATGCATGGAGCCAACACGGAGTTCAAAAACAGGAGTATGCTGAGTAAAATAACCATTAGCAAGAGGAGTGGAGTCGATACCCACTACCGGGATAGGATGAGGTAAATCAATAAAAGGCATTTTTAGAGACATAGCAAATTCCACAGACATGATATTAGCAGATGAGCCCGAATCCACGAAGGCACTGCCAGTGGCAGACCGGCCAGCAAACGAGACCTGAAAGGGAAGCAAAATCTTATTGCGTTTAGTATTAACGGGAAATACCTGTGCGCCCAAGTGACCTCCCCGATGATCACTTAGGCGCGGAAGTTTTCCGGCTGCTTATTCTTGCGCCTGGGACAGGTGTTCAGTAGATGCTTGTCGTCCCCACAATAGAAGCAGAGACCATTCTTCCTGCGAAACTCTCTACGTTGTCGAGGGGACATGGAGGCCCCGAGTTGCATAGGTACCTCCGAGTCCTCCGTGGAAGAGCGAGGAGACGGGACCTCGGGGGGAATCGCAGGGCAGTCAGAGGGGAAAACATTGAAACGTTCAAGCTGACGTTCCCTGAGACGTCGGTCAAGTCGTACTGCTAGGGCCATAACCTGGTCTAGGGAGTCAGAAGAGGGGTAGCTAACCAGCAGATCCTTCAGGGCGTCAGATAATCCTAACCTAAACTGGCACTTTAGGGCCGGGTCGTTCCACCGAGAAGCTACGCACCACTTTCTAAAATCAGAACAGTATTCCTCAACAGGTCTCCCACCCTGACGTAAGGTCACCAGCTGACTCTCGGCTAAGGCAGTCCTGTCAGTCTCGTCGTAAATGAGACCGAGGGCAGAGAAAAACCGATCAACGGAGGAAAGTTCAGGGGCGTCAGGAGCCGAGGAGAAGGCCCACTCTTGGGGCCCTTCCTGGAGTCGGGATATAATGATACCCACCCGCTGGTTCTCGGAACCTGAGGAGTGAGGTCTTAGGCGGAAATAAAGTCTGCAACTCTCCCGGAAGGAGAGAAAAGTCTTACGGTCCCCTGAGAACCGGTCAGGTAACTTGAGGTTGGGTTCTAAAGGTGAGGTGAGGGGTACTACAAAGGCAGCGTCAGACTGATTGACCCTCTGAGCCAGGGCCTGGACCTGTAGGGAGAGGCCCTGCATCTGCTGGATCAGGGTCTCAAGGGGGTCCATGATAGCGTCAGCGTAGAAGAAATGGTAGGCTAGGTAAGGGCTTGTTATTATGTAATGGCAGGAAGGAGGTGAAGGGAACAAGTGAGCCCTAATCTACCCACCGCCCTGTCCCTGCCTACTTGCAACGACCCGCCCTAGGCGACGGGGTACAACTTGGCGGCGGTCCCTACGCTGTCTAAGTGCAAGGGAGACAAACAGGGAACACGCAAGGGAATACAGTAGCCCACGGAACGCCGCGAGGAAACGGAGCGGTGAATGAGCCAGTCAGGATCAGGAAGTAGTGGAGTATACAAACGGGAGCACGGAGCAGAAGCAAGCCAGGGGCAGAGCAACGCAGGATAAACGGAACTGAAGCAAGGCAGAAGCACGGCAGAAGCAGGCTGGAGCAAGGCAGCAGTGGGGCCAGGAATCCAAGAAGAATAACAAGCAAGGAGGAAGAGAAAAAGGCAGGTATAAATGGACAGGGGGCGGAGCTAACTCCGACTGACCAGGCCGCGATAGGCTCTCCCACTCCTGAGCCTGCCACCCTGATTGGTGGGAGCAGGTGTCAGTCTCAGAGGTCTGGCCTCAGGTGTCGACGGATTAATCCTGGGAGTATACCCAGACGTAGTGCCTGGCAGATCCTTTACACACATGCAAAAAAAATAAAATAAGCTTTATTACGTTTTACTGCCACTGAAAAAAATATGTTTTTTTTTCGTATCAAATCATTCGTGCCATTCAACCGGCTTGTACCATAGGGACAAACCTCTTTTATAAGACAGCCGGCACTAAATGTCTGGCTAGCTGCAACCCCAATGGAAAAAAACAGGTGTTTGCCAGCTGCAATATGAGACTCACATTGTGTAATGTAAATTAATATTTTATCAAACATACCTGGAGTCCTTTTTAATTGAAGCAAGGATCTCTTCCAGAGCTCCAACAAACTGCAGGAAAAAAAAACAAAGTGGTGACAAGAGCTGAGTACATTATTGTATTTGGCAGTTCTCATATTTATGATCCTCTGGTTTTTTTGGACAGTCCCTTACGACAGACATTTATTGTGACTAAAAGCTGCTCGAACTTATTTCAAATAGGACTTTTACAACATTTCAAAGAATAAAGATGTATTTAAAGAGGCAATTAGTAACTTATGAATAGTTTGTAATCCTATAACAACACAGAATGTACAATAGTAAAAAACAAAAAACCTAGTGGGCCTGGCATCAAGACTGATAAATAAAACCTATGCTATGTTGTGGGCAGTGAGGCCACTTTTTGCAGAAAAAAACCCGAAAAAAAACAAAATGGGCAAAATTACCTCGTTATCTGCGCTAAATTTCAGTTTAGTGTTTCTTTTTTCCGATTAATTGCCCAGCCCTAATCGAAGGTCTATTTCTTATGGGTTGAATCACAAATAGCCCATTTGACAAAATACATTTTCTCTATAGCTATAGGGTGGCTCCTTACAATAATTTCTCTATTGGGCACGAGGTACACCAGTCCACCACTGCATAACTGTTTCATCGGAATGCTCTAATCAGAAACCCCCCATCTAGAGGGCAAAATTGTATTTACTAGGAAACTTCCTAGAATGCCCATCACGGGGCTAGAAAATATACCTCTCCCTCCACCTATAAAAAAAAATCTCAGCTATTATTAGTCAGAGTTCACTTTACAGACTTCCCTGCAACCCCAGCTTCTTTGAAACATGAAGGGCCCTGCAAGGAATCAATGGAAGAGCTTGCTTCTCCTGTGCCCCTAAACGAACCCTTGGATCGGCCCCCTAGAACTCATGCACACAGCATAGCTGCATCCATGGACCCTGTGTAGTACCAAATTACACACCAGAGGATATATATGTGGTGCCTCTGTGAAGTAGTGCTTCTAGAGGGAAATACCTGAGTAATATGGCATGCGAGAAGCACACAGAGGTACAGTATAGGCCCATGGCAGGCTATGGACACAGAATCTGTATTACAGCCGTGTCCATGAGGCTGTAAAGCATACCTGGCATTGCAGGTGACTTTTCAGATTAAGCTATCATATGGGTGGGTAGATAAAGAATAACACTATTTCTGGTCATTATATGACTTATACAGTGCCTACCAAAAGTTCCAGAACACCCTCAGAACTTTTGAATGGCTCGAGGAAGAGGGTTGAAATTTGGTGGGATATAATGGGGTCATAAAATCTACTAGTTAACTCCAAAAAATCCCACCCCCACCCCGGCGGTGGGGTAGGCGGGGGCAGCAAAATCTTAAATGGCACGTTGGGGGGGGGGGGGTCGAGTGGAGGCTCATTTGAAAGCTCTTTTCAATACAAAAATGATGCTGCAAACGATTTGAGATAGGATTTTTTTTCGCTGACATATTTAACGTTAAAGTTATCATCTTCATTATCGGCTACCGCCGGTGTTAGCATTACCGAAAATGTACCGCGCAGAGGTTGCACGGTCGAATTTACATCTCATCGGGGTGCTAGATTAATGTGAGTCCCCTCGCCGTGTGTGTGTGTGGTCCAGCCAACCAAAGCAAGACCGAGGACATGTATTGTGTGTATTAGTACGAACATAACAATTACTGTATTAAATCAAATGTTCGAACTGATGTCCTTCAACAACTTGACTGTCCTAAGCGAACGTAAAACGTGTCGATAACGTTATTTATAACATCTGGTGTGATTGAATTCGAAATGTTCACTATTCTTTCCCGCAGCGCGTCTAAGTTTGCAATCCTAGTCTCATAGGCTTTACTTTTTAAATACCCCCAGTAAAAAGTCTAATGGGGTCAGATCTGGTGATCTCGGTGGCCATTCTATCGGGCCTCTTCTACCAATCCATTGATCAGGAAAATTATCGTTCAGAAGATTTCGAGCTCGCAGAGAAAAATGAGCCGGAGCTCCATCCTGCTGATGCCAAACATTGTGGAAAGCTTCACCAGCAATATTTTGAATAGCCGGTATCACTTGGTTTCTTAGCAAATTGAAGTAATTTTCTGCATTTAGGTTTCCTTCAATGAAAAACGGTCCTACAATATGATTGAGCAATATTCCGACCCAAACGTTAACCTTCTGATACTGGGTACAATGTGGATTTTCGTCTGCCCAATACCTCATGTTCTGTCGATTTACGTAGCTTCATCCGAAAAACAGGTCCAATTGAAAATCTGATGATTATCATCAAATCGTGTCATCATTGTATTGCAAAATTCCACTCTTCTGTCATAATCATCTTAGACATCTTTTATAAGGATAATAATGAAGCCTCTTTAAAATTCGACAGACTGATGTGGCACTGATATCATTTTGTTGTGCTCCAATCGAGACAGATGTATGAGGATTATCATGTACAGTGAGCAGAATATCTAAAGCTTTTTCATCATTACTAGCATGTTTGGGTCTTCCGGATCTTGGTGCGTCTTTAATTGAACCGGTTATTTGGAAACGATGAACATTTCTTTTAACAGTTGACAATGAAATTGGATCACGGATAGGATAAGCGGCATTGAATAAAGCCGCTACTTCTCGATAGGATCTTATATTTTCTTTGCCATACCCTCTCATCATCAATAAAGTGATCCTTTCCCTTTCGGCCAAATTAATTTTGTGATATGACAATAGAAACGTACAAAAATGAAAATTACTCTCCGAATTAGCGCTCTCTGAAATTCACAAGCGACCACCGAAATGTGTACATGTGAAATCATGTTACAATCGTAGACTAGGTCCATTTTGTATCGCCGAGACCGATTGTAATAATACATCATTCAAAGTCTCCTTGATGTGACATTCCCAAGCTCGCTCACACACGCACGCACCCACCCACCCACATTTAGGACTTTACCCGCGCAGTACATTTTGGGTAATGCCAACACCGGCGGTAGCCGATAATGAAGATGATAACTGTAAAGTTAAATATCTCAGCGAAAAGAAATCCTATCTCAAAATCGGCATTGTTTTCGTATTGAAAAGAGCTTTCAAATGAGCCCCACTCGACCCCCGCCCACAAGGGGGTGGGGGTGTTTTTTTTGCATTAACTGGTAGATTTTAGTACCCCATTAAATCCCACCAAATTTCAACCCTCTACCTGGAGCCGTTCAAAAGTTATGAGGGTGTTCCGGAACTTTTGGTGGGCACTGTATATGGCATTTTCACTAGTTTTTCCCTATGTATGCGCTCTCTCTAAATTGCTTTTCCTGAGCTCAGCTCGAGGGGGAGGAGACTAGCTGCTGCGATATCACCTATACACAGCATACAGAGAAAAAAAACCCTGCTCTCCTATCGTTCTGTAAGGGTATGTGCACACACAAAATTAAAAACTTCTGAAAATACGGGGCTGTTTTCAAGGGAAAACAGTTATTGATTTTCAGGCGTTTTTTAATCAAACTCGCGTTTTTTTACGCGCCCGTTTTGAAATCAATGGGCAGATGTTTGTAGGTTTTCTGCTTCCGATTTTTCAGCCATTTTTCGGGACATTTACGGCCCGAAAAATGTCTGTAAACACG
Source organism: Rhinoderma darwinii (assembly GCF_050947455.1). Lineage (NCBI taxonomy): Eukaryota > Metazoa > Chordata > Amphibia > Anura > Rhinodermatidae > Rhinoderma > Rhinoderma darwinii. The sequence continues at coordinate 288,047,424 of NC_134687.1, read as the reverse complement.
CCGTGTGAACATACCCTCAGAAGACACAGCATGGAGAAGATTATACAGCAGTAATAAGCAGTGTAGCTGTAAATCTAGCACTGGGATGAGATAGAAAACTTACTAAAGCCTGAAGCAGAGTCTCTGTGTGTCTGTCTTCCTGCAGAACTCCCCCTCCCCTCTCCATAGACAGCATGTAACCTGATCCCTCAGTAAGCTAATTATCCATCTAGTCTCTCAAGATGGATTTTAGCAGTGAATTAAGTGTAAATGATGAGTGCAGGAGGGAGTGGGAGAAGTGGCTCTTAAGTGGAGAAAAAGGCAAGTTTCTCTAAAAAGGTTTATTACAAAGTTTCTTATATTTGCCTGTAATTACTTGATTCATGCAAAGTTTGTTAAAACGACAGTGACTATTTAAGTGGGTGCAATTTTGCTTCCCAGTAGAGCACAGGGCGCTAATTTGAAGAGATTTTTTTTCTTTTATGAGGGAGCTAGTTAGGCAGTTATGTAAAAATTCAGCATGGATTTAGTGACACCAGGTGGCTAAGAAAAATACTGCATCATGCATATAGTAAATGTGATTATTAGACCATGTACACACGACACAGATTTTCCATAGACTAATCCGCTGTGAATCTTTTAGAATTGTAAATCAATGGCGCTAATCCATGGCTTTCAGCACAGAATCCGCACCAATAATCAGCATTTTAAAATCCACAGTTCTTTCATTATTCCACGTAGATATTTTCCTTAACATGTGAATAGGCTACAAAATACCCCATAAACTTGCGCTGTTGGCTGAATGTGAGCGGATTTTTGCCAGAATTTATGCGTGGAATCTGCACCTAATACCTGAAGGTGTGAACATGGCCTTAGAGCATAGGAAAGTAAGGCCCTGTTCACACTGAGTATTTTGCAGGCAGAAAAATCAGCAGATTTTGACCTGCCGGTAAAACACTTGCTGCGCTTTTCGCTGCAGTTTTCGTCCACGGCCATTGAGTGCCGCGGGCAAAAACCGCTGCGAAAAACGTGATCTCTGCATCCCATTGAAGTCAGTGGGAGGTCAGAGACGGAAACGCCTGTAGGGAATGTCACTTCTTTTTCTCGCGAGCGTTTACCGCTTGTGGGGAAAAAATTAAAAAAAAGACACCTCCGCCTTCCATTGAAATTGATGGGAGGCTATTTCAGGCGCGGTTTCCGACGCGGTATACGAGTCAAAAACAGCACCAAAATACTCCTTTTGTACTAGCTCTAAGGGTATGTGCACACGATAACGGCAATTACGTCTGAAATTATGCAGCTGTTTTCAGGAGAAAACAGCTCCTGAATTTCAGACGTAATTGCATGTACTGGCGTTTTTAGGCGCGTCTTTTTCGGACGTAATTTGGAGCTGTTCTTCATTGGAGTCAATGAAAAACGGCTCCAATTGCGTCCCAAGAAGTGTCCTGTACTTCTTTTGACGAGGCTGTAATTTTACGCGCCGTCTTTTGACAGCGATGTGTAAAATGACAGGTCGTCGGCAAAGTACATCGTAAAGCCCATTGAAAGTAATGGGCAGATGTTTGTCGGCGTAATGGAGCCGTTTTTTCAGATGTAATTCGAGGCTTAAAATGCCTCCATTATGTCTGAAAATAGGTCGTGTGAACCCAGCCTAAAGCGACATGCCCTTTCTTCGGGCGTTTCCATCTCTGACCTCCCAAAACTCTGAAGGACTTTTGAGGCAGATTTTTTTTCCTTGAAAAAAACTCAGTGTGAACATGACCTAAGAGTGGAGAGATGATGAAAAAAGTGGCTCCCACAATGGAAGATGTATGGATACAAATAACCAATGTTGTGTACTATTTTGCCACTCTTCCTAGAGGTAACAGCTGATAGCAGAATTCCATGTGGTAGGTGCAGCTGTGATCAGCTTTAGGCTGGGTTCAGACTGTGCGTTTTTAGCATGCGTTTATTTATTTTTTGGTGTATAAACCCCCACGTCCCTTAAAGGACCAGTGTCACGGAAAAAAAATTTTTAGATCAATTTGACTTTAGTGTGTTATTAAACATTTTTTTATTTATTTGTGTGTTTGTTTTACTTTTTTTATTTTTTCACTTTTTCTTCCCTATGGGTGCTGCCATTTTTTTCTCCATTTCTGAAAGTGTCGATTAACGACACATACAGACATGGAATACGGCACATACAGTCCCATAGTGAATGCGAACGGGGCCCGTTCCATCCACTATGCTGTACGCCGTCTGTGTGGGAACGGCGCATGCGCCGCTCCTACACAGTCCAAGTTGAACTGTGCGACGTCCGGCGCCATTTTCCTGTGGACCGGAAGTAGCGGCCGGACAGTAAGATTACAACTTCCGGTCGCGGCTTCCGGACTTGTGCACTTGGAGTGGCGGTAGCAGACGGAGCGGACGTACCGGCGGCGGCAGGAGCAGGTAAGTTATTTCTATGTATGTTCGTGTTTTAGTGTGTGTTTACTACTGTATGTTAACCTACTACACTGTGTGTTAGCTCAAAAAATGGCGACACACAGTGTTGGAGGTTTGACCGTTCAATCCCCTCGTTTCTCCCGGCACTAGCCAGGATAAAGGAGGGGGGGTTCTGAGAGCTCACTAGAGAGAATGAGTTTTCTCAAATTTTGCAGCATAAAGCAATGTGGTTGCTTTACCACATGCAATGCTGCAATTTTGGGAATTGCTCCATCTAGTGACCAGCGCTGGGAAATATTATAAATTAGAATCTAATTTATAATATTTCCTGACTCGTGAAAAAAATAAAAAAATTAGAACAATGTCTAATCACCTATACACTAACTGTTTAACTAAAAAAAAAAAAAATTTTTTTCTAGCGACACATCACCTTTAACTCCTAGCCACACGCACCACTCCGTAACTATAAGTTGTCGCGGGAGGTTAATTTCCTCACGAGGATGTATAGTTATTGAGTCGTTCCCGATACACACGGTCGGCGACAGCGTGCACCGGGAACCGGCAGTCAGCTGTCTCCGACATCTGACACTCCACTCTTGCTGGCCAGCGGTCCTTTGTCGCTGATTTCGGCAATTAACTCCTTAAATGCGGCGATTGCAACCGATCGCCGCATTTAAGGAGTTAATTGCCGAAATTTAGGGGTTTCTGGCACATCGGCAGACCCCAGTCTGAATTCACGGAGTTTGCCGATGGTTCGCATGCCAAACAACGGCCTCTGTGTCTGCCATGGACGGAAGCCTCCGGCTGGTCCGGATAGGCTTCCTGTCAGAGTGACAGGAAGTAATTGTGTCGTTCCCGATGCACATTGTCGGCGACCGTGTACATCGGGCACCGGGAGGTCAGCTGTCCCCGACAGCTGACACTCCAGTGTTGCCGATCAGCGTCTCATCGCCGCTGATTTTGGCAATTAACCCCTTAAATGCGGCGATCGATTGATCGCCGCATTTAGGGGGTTTGTAGCACATCGGCAGCCCCCATGCAATCGTGGGGATTTCCATGGCAACCGGAGGCCAGACAACGGCGTCCGGGGTCTGCCATGCCTCTGGCTGGTCCTCATAGGCTTGCTGTCAGAGTGACTGTGACGTCACACTGACAGTTGGAATACATTACACTACTAGGTAGTGTAATGTATTCTAGCAGCGATCAGTGCTGCAGGTCAAAAAAGAAAGTGTAAAAAGGAAAAAAAAGGAAAAAAGTTAATAAAAATGTCTTATAAAAGTGTAAAAATAAGTTTTTATTTTCCTATAATAAGTCTTCTTATAGAAAGAAAATAAAAACTTTAAAAAAAGTTTGCAGACTTGGTATCACTGCGTTCGTAACAACCCAAACTATAGTGTTATTTTTCCCGCACGATGAACTCCGCAAAAAAAATAAATGAAAAACTATGCCAGCACCGCTATTTTTTGGTCACCACCCCTCCCAAGATATAGAATGAAAAGTGATCAAAAAGTCAGATGTACCCCAAAATCGTACCAATAAAAACGAACACCCGTCCCGCAAAAAGCAAGCTCTTACACAGCTTTTTTGACTGAAAAGCAAATAAGTTATGGCAACACAAAAAATAAATTATTTTATAAAAATGTGATTTTATTCTGCAAAACATAAAAAAAACGATATACATATCGTATTGCTGTAATCGTCCCGACTTGAAGAATAAAGTAAAACGTAATTTATTGCAGATGGTGAACGCCGTAAGAATTTAAACCGCCAAATTCGCTGTTTTTTGGTCACCTTCGCTCTAACAAAAATGTAATAAAAAGCGATATAGTGAAGTTGTATGTACCATAAAATGGTACCAATAAAAGCTACAGCTCGTCCCGCCAAAAATAAGCCCTCGCACCGCTCCATCGACCAAAAAATAAAAAAGTTACGCCACTCAGAATGTGATAGAAAACCATTTCTTTGTAAAAAAGATAAATATAAAAAAAAATATATAAATTTGGTATCACCGTAATCGTATTGAGACATAGAATAAAATTAAGTTGTCGTTTTTACCGCACGGTGAAAGATGTAAAAACAAGACCCCAAAAACAATGAAAGAATCAGTTTTTTCCAATTTCAGCCCGAAATTATTTTTTTTCACTTTTACCAGTACATTATATGGTACTTTTAATGGTGTTAATAGAAACTACAACTCCTCCCGCAAAAAAATAAGCCCTCACACTGCTGTGTTGACGGAAAAAATAAGAAGTTACGGCTCTTGGAAGGCGGGGAGTGAAAAATGAAAAAGCAAAAAAAAAAAACAAAACAAAAAACGGTCCTAAAAGGGTTAATTATTGCCGTACTCGGGAGAAATTGCTTTTCAAATGTTGGTGTGGTTTTTCCCTTTTATCCCTTTTGAAAATTAAACAATTTAACATTTTAGTGGACAAAAATGTTGATATTAATTTTCACGGCCTTAGGCGAAATTCACATGAACGTGTGCGTTTTGCGCGCGCAAAAAATGCAGCGTTTTTTCCGCGTTGCAGTTCCGTGTGTCATCAGTGTTTGGTGCGTGGCTGCGTGATTTTCGCGCATATGCCATCCTTATGACACGCAGTTTTGAGGTTTAGAAAAAGAAATTAAGGAGGTGGTTTTATTTTCCCCTTCATTTCTTGATCTGCTGTTGCGCGAATCACGCGCAGCACACGGAAGTGCGTCCGTGTGCTGCGCGTGATTTTCACGCACCCATAGACTTCAATGGGTGCGTGATGCGCAAAAAACGCTCAAATATAGAACATGTCAGGAGTTTCACGCAACGGACACACACTGTGTGAAAAACACGGAACGTCTGAATGTCCCCATTGCCTTACATAGGTCCGTGCGACGCGCGATTTTCACGCGCGTACCACGGATGTGAAACACGTTCGTGTAAATAAGGCCTAATTCCACTAAATTCTACAAAAAACCTGTGGGGTTAAAATGGTAAGGATAGAAAAATTCCTTGAGGGGTGTAGTTTCACAAATGGGGTCACTTTTGGGGGGGTTTCCACTGCTTTGGTCCCTCCAGGGCATTGCAAACGCGACATGGCACCGAAAACCATTCCAGCAAAATCTGCACTCCAAAATCCAAAAGGCGCTCCTTCCATTCTGAGCCCTACTGTGTGCTCAAACATCAGTTTATGACCACATATGGGGTATTGCCGTAATCTAGAGAAATTGCTTCACAAATGTTGGGGTGCTTTTTCTCCTTTATTCCTTGTAAAAATTCTATGTTTTAGCAGAAGAAAAAGGTATATTTTCATCTTCGCAGACTAATTCCACTAAATTCTGTAAAACAAATGTGGGGTCAAAATGCTAACTGTACCCCTAGAAAAACGCCTTGAGGAGTGCAGTTTCCAAAATGGGGTCACTTTTGGGGGGTTTTGATTGTTTAGGCACCACAAGACCTCTTCAAACCGAACATGGTGCCTAAAATATATCCTAAAAAAAGGAGGCCCCAAAATCCACTAGGTTCTCCTTTGATTCTGAGGCCTGTATTTCAGTCCATTAGGACACTAGGGCCACATGTGGGATATTTCTAAAAACTGCAGAATCTGGGCAATAAATATTCATTTGCGTTTCTCTGGTAAAACCTTCTGTGTTACAAAAAAAAAAAATGTATTACAAATTAATTTCAGCAAAAAAAATGTAATTTGTACATTTCAGCTCTACTTTGCTTTAATTCCTGTGAAACGCCTAAAGGGTTAATACACTTTGTGAATGCTGTTTTGAATACTTTGAGGAATGCAGTTTTTAAAATGGGGTGATTTATGGGGACTTTCTAATATATAAGGCCTCCAAAGCCACTTCAGAACTGAACTGGTCCCTGAAAAAATAGCCTTTTGAAATTTTCTTGAAAATGTGAGAAATTACTGATAAAGTTCTAAGCCTTGTGATGTCCTAGAAAAATAAAATAATGTTCAAAGATGCAAACATAAAGTAGACATACGAGTATGTTAACTAGTGACTATTTTGTTTGGTATTACTATCTGTTTCACAAGTAGATACATTTAAATTTAGAAAAATGAAAATTTTTGCTAATTTTCTCAAAAATGTTACGTTTTTCACAAGTAAAATTTCTGTACTGAAGTACTGGTTACAAGTAATGATTACAAGTACTGAATTTAATCGACCAAATTTTTTCACTAACAAAGTACAATATGTCACGAGAAAACAATCTCAGAATCACTGTAAAAGCATTCCAAAGTTATTACGGCATAAAGCGTCACGTCAGATTTAAAAAATAGGGTTAATGGGAGTTTGAGTCAACCAAAACACGTTAAAAATGCACAGTGTGAACCCAGCCTTAAACTAAACACTTCTCAAACAAAGAATGGCCCAGATTGGACACCTTAAATCTATATGCCAAGGAATATGAATGTCAGGTGCCCTGATTTTATTAGGCCAGGGATACACCTAGACTTTTTGTAGTGCTGCTGACTGATTTTACCTCTTAAATGGGTTGTCCAACTTCTGACAACTGATGACCTATCCACCGGATAGGTCATCAGTATGTCATCGGTGTGGGTCCGACACCCAGACCCCGCACTGAAAAGCCGCTCCGGTGGCCTGCGGGCACCGGATGTTGTGGCACATAATGCTATGGATGGAGCCCGGAAACAGTTGGCTCCGTACATAGCAGAGCGGCCGTGCTGCAGAACTGCAGCTCTGCTCCTATTCACTTGAACGCAGTACTGCAGCTCGGCCGCTATTCCGTAGCAAGAGCGAACTGCTTCCGGCTTGTACGTCCGGTGCACGGAGGCACCGGACCAGCTGATCTGTGCAGGGCCCGGGTGTCGGACCCCCACAGATCATGTACCGATGGCCTATCCGGTGGATTGGTCATCAGTTGTCAGAAGCTGGAAAACCCCTTTAAGTAACAGCTGCAATCCATGTATTCATTAGGACTGCAGCTGTAGCTCAATGGTTAGGGTATGTTCACACGGCGGGGGTCCGTAACGGCTGAAATTACGGGGATGTTTCAGCCTGAAAACATCCCCGTAAATTCAGCCGTACCGGCATGTGCAGGCGCTTGAACGCCGCGTCAATTACGGCCGTAATTAGCGCTGCTATTCATTGGAGTCAATGAATAGCGGCTCCAATTACGGCCAAAGAAGTGACAGGTCACTTCTTTGACGCGGGCGTCTATTTACGCGCCGTCATTTGACAGCGGCGCGTAAATATACGCCTCGTGTGAACAGACAAACGTCTGCCCATTGCTTTCAATGGGCAGATGTTTGTCAGCGCTATTGAGGCGCTATTTTCGGGCGTAATTCGGGGCAAAAACGCCCGATTTACGTCCGTAAATAGGCCGTGTGAACATACCCTTAAATTCAATCTGTAGCACTACAAAGTCTAGGTGTAGCACTAGATTAAGCCAGAACGGAGAGATCGCTATGAACGACTAATCATGTTTTCAGTACGGTACAGATGTCCCGCAGGGAGGCAGTGACACCTAGCGTCATACATAACTATGATACCAGGAGCCCGTTTCACTGCAGCGTGTTCGGTCCGGGAAACGTGGCCGACATACGGACCGTATATCATGGACCAAACACGCTTGTGTGTGAGGCTCCTTAGTTCATCCATTCAATAGCAGGCGACGCCAGCTAATATCTGATCTTGGGGGATTCCATCAGCTGGTCCCTTGGTTTATAAGCATGTCTTTGGTAGAGAGGGTTTACTCAAGGCCTTCAAAAAAAATTAGATATTGCAATTTCCTATTACAAGTTTACTATTAGGCTGGGTTCACACGAGCACACTACGTCCGTAAAGGACGGAATGTATTTCGGCCGCAAGTCCCGGACCGAACACACAGCAGGGAGCGGGCTCCTAGCATCAGTTATGTACGACGCTAGGAGTCCCTGCCTCGCTGCGGGACAACTGTCCTGTACTGTAATCATGTTTTCAGTACGGGACAGTAGTTCCACGGAAAGGCAGGGACTCCTAGCATCATACATAACTATGATGCTAGGAGCCCGGCTCCCTGCAGTGTGTTCGGTCCGGGACTTGCGGCCGAAATACGTTCCGTCGATTACGAACGTAACATGCTCGTGTGAACCCAGCCTTAGTATTGCTTCATTTACCAGAGTCAACATTCTGACGATAACCTGTAAGGCTGGGTTCACACGACCTATTTTCAGGCGTCAACGAGGTGTATTATGCCTCGATTTACGCCTGAAAATACAGCTACAATACGTCGGCAAACATTTGACCATTCATTTGAATGGGTTTGCCGACGTACTGAGCCGACGACCTGTCATTTACGCGTCGTCGTTTGACAGCAGTCAAACGACGACGCGTAAAATGACTGCCTCGGCAAAGAAGTGCAGGACACTTCTTTCAGACGTAATTTGAGCCGTTCTTCATTGAAGTCAATGAAGAGCAGCTCAAGATTACGGGCGTCGAAGACGCCTCGAATAATGCGAGGAGGAGCATTTACGTCTGAAACGACGCAGCTGTTTTCTCCTGAAAACAGTCTGTCTTTTCAGACGTAAAAGCCACTTCTCGTGTGCACATACCCTTAGACCGCAGAGAATTCCATAGCCGCACCTGCCCTTTAAAAGCCATCAGCAGGACACGTGGTGGTTACAGCAGCCTTTACTGCTGACAGATATACAAAGCAAGCACAGGTAATCCCTGAAAAACCACTTCTCATTGGTGGAAGCCACAAAAAGTGATACATTTCCCCTAGAGCATTTGCTGCAGGGGCAATATAATATTACGGGGCAGCCACTCACATGCTGGAGGACCCACCAGGCTGAGGCCACTTTTTTTTTTAGCAGCTTCCTACTCTGACTAAGAGGGTGTTACGAGCGGGAAACCCCCTCTGTGATGCCCATGTGCCCTAAGAGCATATTTTAAGGTGGTTGCACTGATAATGCCTGTAAACCACTTAAAGCGGGAGCTGCCTTTTAACTGGGGTTTCTGGGTTCTATACGCCATAATTACACTTTCTAATAAGCTTTGTTTTAACGACCATTTAAGATTTATGCTTGGAACCACTTTTATTTACACACAAAGGCTGAAAAGCTGTCCTGATCATGTCCAACTGACACGTGCAAGCTCTAAACGTATACCTATTCACTGACAGCAAGCATAGATCTTTAAGATGGTGATGAATTGAAGTTTAATAGAAAGGTGCAAAACTTTTCATAGTATAATTAATATGCCCGGAAAAGCCCTTTTAGGGACTACTAGCGTACAATACTGCAATGCTGGACTTCCAGAAGTGCGTGCTGACCGCATGTCGTTTGCCTGGTATATATCATTGGGTGACGAATATTCCTTGTGTTGTTTCGTCATAGCTGACTGCAATACAGAGCACCAGTCCCTGCAGCAGCGGGGACCATACCACTGTGATACACAGCAACGCTCAATGATGGAATACATATAACGGAGAGAGGAAAGGGGCGAGACTGCAGTATATCCCAGCACAGCGCCTCTCACCTTCTCCAGCCTCCACTCTCCCTCCTGTCTCCGCTCAGATGCCATAGCCTCGCACCGAGACAGAAGCCGCACAAAATTCAGCTCCAGCCTGGACTTCGCCATGGCTATGAGCTGTACCGGAAGTAAAGACGTAGCTAAAATCACATCATATCCTGACGTGGCGGACATCTTGGAGGAGGCGGTAATTTGGTTGAAGTACTTAGGACCCACACGTGACTGTCATACGCTTCATGACGTACATGAGTCGCTCTATGTAGATACGTCGTTATACGTTTCAGTGAACATTTGGGTATGTGCACACACACTAATTACGTCCGTAATTGACGGACGTATTTCGGCCGCAAGTCCCAGACCGAACACAGTGCAGGGAGCCGGGCTCCTAGCATCATACTTATGTACGATGCTAGGAGTCCCTGCCTCGCTGCAGGACCACTGTCACGTACTGAAAACATGATTACAGTACGGGACAGTTGTCCTGCAGCGAGGCAGGGACTCCTAGCATCGTACATAAGTATGATGCTAGGAGCCCGGCTCCCTGCACTGTGTTCGGTCCGGGACTTGCGGCCGAAATACGTCCGTCAATTACGGACGTAATTAGTGTGTGTACACATACCCTTTGGCAGAATGGTTTTGTTTACAATTAGGGTATGTTCACACGGCCTATTTACGGACGTAAATCGGGCGTTTTTGCCCCGAATTACGCCCGAAAATAGCGCCTCAATAGCGCTGACAAACATCTGCCCATTGAAAGCAATGGGCAGACGTTTGTCTGTTCACACGAGGCGTATATTTACGCGCCGCTGTCAAATGACGGCGCGTAAATAGACGCCCGCGTCAAAGAAGTGACCTGTCACTTCTTTGGCCGTAATTGGAGCCGCTATTCATTGACTCCAATGAATAGCAGCGCTAATTACGGCCGTAATTGACGCGGCGTTCAAGCGCCTGCACATGCCGGTACGGCTGAATTTACGGGGATGTTTTCAGGCTGAAACATCCCCGTAATTTCAGCCGTTACGGACCCCCGCCGTGTGAACATACCCTTTAGGCTATGTGCACACACACTAATTACGTCCGTAATTGACGGACGTATTTCGGCCGCAAGTACCGGACCGAACACAGTGCAGGGAGCCGGGCTCCTAGCATCATAGTTATGTACGACGCTAGGAGTCCCTGCCTCGCTGCCGGACAACTGTCCCGTACTGTAATCATGTTTTCAGTACGGGACAGTAGTTCCACGGAGAGGCAGGGACTCCTAGCATCGTACATAAGTATGATGCTTGGAGCCCGGCTCCCTGCACTGTGTTCGGTCCGGTACTTGCGGCCGAAATACGTCCGTATATTACGGACGTAATTAGTGTGTGTGCACATACCCTTAGGGTATGTTCACACGGCCTATTTACGGACGTAATTCGGGCGTTTTTGCCCCGAATTACGTCCGAAAATAGCGCCTCAATAGCGCTGACAAACATCTGCCCATTGAAAGCAATGGGCAGACGTTTGTCTGTTCACACGAGGTGTAATTTACGCGCCGCTGTCAAATGACGGCGCGTAAATAGACGCCCGCGTCAAAGAAGTGACCTGTCACTTCTTTGGCCGTAATTGGAGCCGTTATTCATTGACTTCAATGAATAGCAGCGACAATTACGTCCGTAATTGACGCGGCGTTCAAGCGCCTGCACATGCCGTTACGGCTGAAATTACGGGGATGTTTTCAGGCTGAAACATCCCCGTAATTTCAGCCGTTACGGACGCCCTCGTGTGAACATACCCTTAGGGTATGTGCACACACACTAATTACGTCCGTAATTGACGGACGTATTTCGGCCGCAAGTCCCGGACCGAACACAGTGCAAGGAGCCGGGCTCCTAGCATCATACTTATGTACGACGCTAGGAGTCCCTGCCTTGCTGCAGGACAACTGTCCCGTAGTATAATCATGTTTACAGTACGGGACAGTTGTCCTGCAGCGATGCAGGGACTCCTAGCATCGTACATAAGTATGATGCTAGGAGCCTGGCTCCTTGCACTGTGTTCGGTCTGGGACTTGCGGCCGAAATACGTTCGTCAATTACGGACGTAATTAGTGTGTGTGCACATACCCTTAGGGTATGTTCACACGGCCTATTTACGGACGTAATTCGGGCGTTTTTGCCCCGAATTACGTCCGAAAATAGCGCCTCAATAGCGCTGACAAACATCTGCCCATTGAAAGCAATGGGCAGACGTTTGTCTGTTCACACGAGGCGTATATTTACGCGCCGCTGTCAAATGACGGCGCGTAAATAGACGCCCGCGTCAAAGAAGTGACCTGTCACTTCTTTGGCCGTAATTGGAGCCGTTATTCATTGACTCCAATGAATAGCAGCGCCAATTACGTCCGTAATGGACGCGGCGTTCAAGCGCCTGCACATGCCGTTACGGCTGAAATTACGGGGATGTTTTCAGGCTGAAACATCCCCGTAATTTCAGCCGTTACGGATGCCCTCGTGTGAACATACCCTAAGGGGATGTTTTCAGCCTGAAAACATCCCCATAATTTCAGCCGTAACGGCATGTGCAGACGCTTGAACGCCGCGTAAATTACGAGCGTAATTGGCGCTGCTATTCATTGGAGTCAATGAATAACGGCTCCAATTACGGCCAAAGAAGTGACAGGTCACTTCTTTGACGCGGGCGTCTATTTACGCGCCGTCATTTGACAGCGGCGCGTAAATTACGCCTCGTGTGAACAGACAAACGTCTGCCCATTGCTTTCAATGGGCAGATGTTTGTCAGCGCTATTGAGGCGCTATTTTCGGACGTAATTCGGGGCAAAAACGCCCGAATTACGTCCGTAAATAGGCCGTGTGAACATACCCTTAGGGTATGTGCACACACACACTAATTACGTCCGTAATTGACGGACGTATTTCGGCCGCAAGTACCGGACCGAACACAGTGCAGGGAGCCGGGCTTCTAGCATCATAGTTATATTCGATGCTAGGAGTCCCTGCCTCTCTGCAGGACAACTGTCCCGTACTGTAATCATGTTTTCAGTACGGGACAGTAGTTCCACGGAAAGGCAGGGACTCCTAGCATCGTACATAAGTATGATGCTAGGAGCCCGGCTCCCTGCACTGTGTTCGGTCCACTACTTGCGGCCGAAATACGTCCGTCAATTACGGACGTAATTAGTGTGTGTGCACATACCCTTAGGGTATGTTCACACGGCCTATTTACGGACGTAATTCGGGCGTTTTTGCCCCAAATTACGTCTGAAAATAGCGCTGACAAACATCTGCCCATTGAAAGCAATGGGCAGACGTTTGTCTGTTCACACGAGGCGTAATTTACGCGCCGCTGTCAAATGACGGCGCGTAAATAGACGCCCGCGTCAAAGAAGTGACCTGTCACTTCTTTGGCCGTAATTGGAGCCGTTATTCATTGACTTCAATGAATAGCAGCGCCAATTACGTCCGTAATTAACGCGGAGTTCAAGCGCCTGCACATGCCGTCACGGCTGAAATTACGGGGATGTTTTCAGGCTGAAACATCCCCGTAATTTCAGCCGTTACGGACGCCCTCGTGTGAACATACCCTTAGGCCTCATTCACACGGCAGGGTTTCCCGGCCGGGTGCCGGCCGTTCATAAATCGGCCGGCACCCGGCTGCATTAGGAATGATAGACCCCTAATGGGGCTATTCACACGACCGATTTTTTGACGGCCGGGAAATCCGGCCGTCAAAAAATAGGACATGCTCTATCTTCGCCCGGGCACCCGGCCCCCATAGAAGTCTATGGGGCCGGGTAATACACGGCCATCACCGGGATGTGTCCCGAGTGATGGCCGGGTTTCCCGGCGCTTGCGCTCTATCTCCTCCTTCTCACAGCGCAGAGTGCATGTGAGGAGCAGGAGTTGATGCCATTCTGACGAATGGCATCGCTGTACACTGTGTTGCAGGGCCGGGGTGTACAGCAGGTGGAGGGAGCGCTGCGCTGGCTCCCTTCCCCTGCTTGTTAAAAGCACCCTGGCTCGGCGACACCTTCAATGGCGCCGCTAGTAGCAGCAGCTGCTGCTGCTGCGGCTGCTACTACTGCAGCGACGCCACTATAGCAGAGCAGGGAGGTATCTCCCCGCTCTGCTATGTGCTAGCCGCACTTTAGCTCCTTGAAGGAGCGGAATCCCCGTGTTTTCGGGGATTCCGCTCCTGGACAGAGCGCTTGATGTCTCTGTCCATATCTGGGCAGTGACATCAGGGGAAACTCCTGAAGCGGAATCCCCGAACATATGGGGATTCCCCTTCAGGAGCTGCCGCTGATGTCACTGTCCGGATCTGCCCGGCTCGGCACGGATGCATAACTTTATGCAAACCGGCCGGGCAAAATGGCCGATTTTACCGGCCGACACTCGGGCTCGGGAACGACCCGGTCGTGTGAATCCCGCCTTAGTAATTGACGGACGTATTTCGGCCGGAAGACCCGGACCGAACAAAGTGCAGGGAGCCGGGCTCCTAGCATCATTGTTATGTACGACGCTAGGAGTCCCTGCCTCTCTGCAGGACAACTGTCCCGTACTGTAATCATGTTTTCAGTATGGGACAGAAGTTCCACGGAGAGGCAGGGACTCCTAGCGTCGTACATAACTATGATTCTAGGAGCCCGGCTCCCTGCACTTAGTTCAGTCCGGGACTTCCGGCCGAAATACGTCCGTCCATTACGGACGTTAATGTGCTCGTCTGAACCCAGCCTTAAAGAGACTCTGTCACCACATTATAAGTGCCCTGTCTCCTACATAAGGAGATCTGCGCTATAATGTAGATAACAGCAGTGCTTTTTATTTTTAAAAAAAACAATCTATTTTCACCACTTTATTAGCGATTTTAGCTTTATTCTAATGAGTTTCTCAATGTACAACTGGGTGTGTTTTACTATTGACCAAGTAGGCGGTGTACAGGGGAGTGTATGACGCTGACCAATCAACGTCATGCACTTCTCTCCATTCATTTACTCAGCGCATAGGGATCCTTTTAGATCAGTATGTGCTGTCTTATACTAACACATTAACAATACTGAAGTGTTTAGAAAGTGTTTAGACAGTGAATAGACATTCCACGGGATGTCTATTCACAATCTGTGCACTTCGTTACACTGTCTGTGGTAGTTACAGCAGAGGAAGCGTAATCCCGCGAGATTACGCTGTAAATGACAGGTTACAACGAGATTACGCTTCCTCTGCTGTAACTACCACAGAGAGAGTAACGAAGTGCAGAGATTGTGAATAGACATCCCGTGGAATGTCTATTCACTGTCTAAACACTTCAGTATCGTTAATGTGTTAGTATAAGACAGCACATAAGGATCTAAAAGGATCCCTATGCGCTGAGTAAATGAATGGGGAGGAGTGCATGATGCTGATTGGTCATACACCTCTTTCACTGCACAATCACACTGTGCTGTGGATCATGCTGGGCTGGAACAATGAGAAGTGTATGACACTGATTGGTCACTGATTGGTCAGCCTCATACACTTCTTTACAACACCCACTTGGTCAAAAGTAAAAACACGCCCAGTTGGTCTTTAAGAAACTAATCTAAAATTGCTCATAACTTGCTAAAAAATGATTGTTTTTCAAAATAAAAACCACTGTTGTTATCTACATTACAGCGCCGATCAGACTATGTAGGATATAGGGCACTTATAATCTGGTGACAATGCCTCTTTAATGACTAAGGTATTTTTTACGTTTTTACATCGTCGTATTCCAAGAGCTATAACTTTTTTATTTTTGCGTCGACATAGCTGTATAAGGTCTTGTTTTTTGCGGGACAAGTTGATCGCAGAAGTTACACAGCTTAAAGAGGCTCTGTCACCAGATTTTCAAATCCCTATCTCCTATTGCAGGTGATCGGCGCTGCAATGTAGATAACAGTAACGTTTTTCTTTTTCAAAAACGAGCATTTTTGGCCAAGTTATGAGCATTTTTATATTTATGCAAATGAGCCTTTCTTATGGACAACTGGGCGTTTTTAATCTTATTTCCAACTGGGCGTGTATTGTGTTCGTTACATCTGGGTGTGTTTACTTGTTTTACAAGCTGGGCGTTGTGAATGGAAGTGTATGATGCTGACGAATCAGCATCATCCACTTCTCTTCGCTACCACCCAGCTTCTGGCAGTTCACAGACACACAGCGTGTCCTCGCTCGTCCGACGCAATGAAGTTCCTGTGGCAGGAAGTGAGTGACGTCACAGCGTGATCTCGCGAGGACACGCTGTCTGTCTGTGCACTGCCAGAAGCTGGGTGGTAACGAAGACAAGTGGATGATGCTGATTCGTCAGCATCATACACTTCCATTCACAATGCCCAGCTAGTAAAACAAGTAAAAACGCCCAGATGTAACGAACACAATACACGGCCAGTTGTAAATAAGATTAAAAACGCCCAGTTGTCCATAAGAAAGGCTCATTTGCATAAATATAAAAATGCTCATAACTTGGCCAAATATGCTCGTTTTTGAAAAAGAAAAACGTTACTGTTATCTACATTGCAGCGCAGATCACCTGCAATAGGAGATAGGGATTTGAAAATCTGGTGACAGAGCCTCTTTAACCCCTTCCCGCTCCTGGACGTACTATTACGTCATGGCAGCTGTATCGTTCGCGCTCCATGACCTAATAGTACGTCTCGGGAGTAACGGCCGTTTCGGCCGTCCTCCCGACACATACAGGAGCTGTGACAGTTGCTGTCTTGTTCAGCAGCTGTCACAGCTCCTACAGCGGGGACCGATCGCTGTGTCCCCGCTGATTAACCCCTTAAAAGCCGCGTTCTATAGAGATCGCGGCTTTTTAGGGGTTAAGCTGCCATCGCCGGCCTGCTACGCGATAGCGGCCGGCGATGGTGACTATGGCAACTGGACACCAAACAATGGCGTCCGGCTATGCCATAGACGGAAGCCTAGTGGGTCCTGACAACGTCAGGACCCACTATGCTTGCTGTCAGTGAGTAGCTGACAGTTCTAATACACTGCACTACGCATGTAGTGCAGTGTATTAGAATTGCGATCAGGGCCTCCTGCCCTCAAGTCCCCTAGTGGGACAAAGTAATACAGTAAAAAAAAAGTTAAAAGAAGTTGTGTAAAAATAAGAAAATAAAAGTTTTAAAAGTAAAAATCCCCCTTTTTCCCTTATCAGTCTTTTATTATTAATAAAAATATATAAACAAACACATAAACTATACATAATTGGTATCGCCGCATCCGTAACGGCCTGAACTACAAAATTATTTCGTTATTTATCCCGCACGGTGAACGCCGTAAAGGAAAATAATAATAAACCGAACCACAATCACAATTGTTTGGTCACTTCACCTCCCAAAAAATGGAATAAAAAGAGATCAAAAAGTCGCATGTACCGAAAAATGGTACTGATCGAAACTACAGTTCGTTACGCAAAAAATAAGTCCTCGCACGGCTTTATTGATTGAAAAATAAAAACGTTATGGCTCTTAGAATAAGGCAACACAAAAAGTAAATGATTGTTTACAAAACGTATTTTATTGTGCAAACGCCATAAGACATAAAAAAAAACTATAAACATCTGGTATCGCCGTAATCGTATCGCCCCGCAGAATAAAATGAATATGTCATTTATAGCGCATGGTGCACGCAGTAAAAAAAAAAGAATAAAAAAACAATAGTAGAATTGCTGTTTATTAGTCACCACGCCACCTAAAAATAGAATAAAAACTGATCAAAAAGCCGCATGCACCCCAAGAAAACTACAATGGATTCCTCAAGGGGTCTAGTTTCCAAATTGGGGTCACTTTTGGGGGGTTCCAATGTTTTGGCACCACAAGACCTCTTCAAACCGGGCATGGTGCCTAATAAAAAAGAGGCCTCAAAATCCACTAGGTGCTCCTTTGCTTCGGAGGCCGGTGCTTCAGTCCATTACCACACTAGGGCCACATGTGGGATATTTCTCAAAACTGCAGAATCTGGGCAATACGTATTAAGTTGCGTTTCTCTGATAAATCCTTTTGTGTTATAAAAAAAATGGTATAAAGAGGATTTTCTGACAAAAAAAAATAATTTAAATTTCACCTCTACTTTGCTCTAAATTTCTGTGAAACACCTAAAGAGTTCATAAACTTTCTAAATGCTGTTGTGAATACTTTGAGGAGTCTAGTTTCTAAAATGGCGTATTTGATAGGGGTTTCTAATATATGGGCCCCTCAAAGCAACTTCAGAACTGAACTGGAACCTAAAAAAATAAATAAATGAGGCAATACTTCGCTTCTTACATTATACTGATAATGAGCCGTGCCCACCCCGAGATGACCCCAGTTTTGACCGTTTGTATAAACGGAGACCCCTATTAGACCGTTCCAGTGCCCGGTTTTACCAAGCATTCACCCCCGAGAAGTGTATTTCTATTGATGAGTCCCTGGTACATTTTAAAGGGAGGGTTCAATTCCGGGAGTACCTGCCGGGTAAGAGGGCAAGGTATGGCGTGAAGATGTATAAGCTGCGAGAGTGCATGCGGGTATACCTACAGGTTTAGGATATATGAAGGAAAGGCCACCCCCAAACCAGACTGCATCCTGGACTACAATAGGTACATGGGAGGTGTGGACTTGTCAGATCAAATCCTGAAGCCCTACAGCGCCATGCGGTGTGGTATAAGAAGCTGGCCGGGCACATCATACAGATGGCATTGTACAATGCGTACGTGCTACGTCGATGTGCAGGCCAGATGGGAACTTTCCTGGAATTTCAAGAGGTGATTATCAAGAACCTAATCGTTAGGGACCAAGAAGGGGGGGCACCCAGTACTTCTGGAAGCGGGGCCACACGCATCGTACCAAGGCAGCAACACTTCCAGGAGAAGTTCCCCAAACTGGCAAGAAGGGAAAAAGTCAAAAGAGGTGCAAAGTCTGCTATAAGAGGGCGATAAGGGATGACACAATATATCAATGTGACACGTGTCCCGAATAACCAGAGCTCTGTATGAAAGTCAGTTTTAAAATTGATCATACATCCCTTGGTTTATAATTTACCCCAATTTTACTTACCCTGATGCACTCCGCACAGCTTATCCCCCCTCGTCTTTCCCCTCTGAGCCCTGCTGTGTGTCCAGGCAGCTGATAACAGCCACATGTAGGGTATTGCCATACCCGGGAGAACCCACATTACAGTTTATGGGGTGTAGGTCTCCGGTCAAAATGCTCACTACACCTCTAGATGAATGCCTTAAGGGTGTAGTTATTAAAACGGGGTCACTTCTTGCGGGTTTCAACTGTACTGGTACCTCAGGTGCTTCTGCATACATGACTTCGCACTAGAAAATCCCCAGTAGGCCAAATGTGGTCCTTTCCTTCTGAGCCCTCCCATGGGCCCAAACGGCAGTTTATCACAACAAATGGGGTACTGCAGCACTCAGAACAAATTGCGCAACAGAATGGGGTATTTTGTTTCTTGTGAAAATAAGAAATTTTCAGCCAAAACTACATATTATTTGAAAAAAATAATTTTGTTTTCATTCCCAGCCCAATTCAAATAAGTTCTGTAAAAAACTATGGGGTCAAAATGGTCACAACACCCATAAATGAATTCCTTGAGGGGTGTAGTTTCCAAAATGGGGTCATTTGTGGTTGGTTCCTATTGCTTTGATACCTCTGGGGCTCTGCAAATGCGACATGGCACCCGAAAACCAATCCAGCAAAATCTGGACTCCAAAGAACACACAGCGCTCCTTTCCTTCTGAGCCCTCCCATGGGCCCAAACGGCAGTTTATCACCAAAAATGGGGTATTGCCGCACTCAGGACAAATTGGGCAACAAAATGGAGTATTTTATTTCTTGTGAAAATAAGAATTTTTGAGCTAAAATGGCATATTATAGGAAAAAATATATATTTTTTTAATTCCCAGCCCAATTCAAATAAGTTCTGTGAAGAAACTATGGGGTCTAAAAGGTCACATAACCCATAAATGAATTCCTTGAGGGGTGTAGTTTCCAAAATGGGGTCACTTCTGATGGGTTTCCGTTGCTTTGATACCTCTGGGGCTCTGCAAATGCGACATGGCACCCGAAAACCAAACCAGCAAAATCTGTGCTCCAAAGAACACACAGCGCTCCTTCCCTTCTGAGGCCTCCCATGGACCCAAACGGCAGTTTATTGCCACAAATGGGGTATTGCTGCACTCAGGAGAAATTGGGCAACAAAATTGAGTATTTTGTTCCCTGTGAAAATAAGAAATTTTGATAAAAAATTACATCTTATTGGAAAAAATATCATTTTTTTAATGTCACAGCCCAATTGAAATAGGTGCTGTGAAAAAACTGTGTGGTCAAAATGCTAACAACAACCATATATGAATTCCTTGAGGGGTGTAGTTTCCAAAATGGGGTCACTTTTGGTGGGTTTCCATTGCTTTGATACCTCTGAGGCTCTGCAAATGCGACATGGCACCCGAAAACCAATCCAGCAAAATCTCGACTCCAACAAACATATAGCGCTCCTTTCCTTCTGAGCCCTCCCATGGGCTTAAACGGCAGTTTATCACCACAAATGGGGTATTTCCACACTAAGGACAAATTGGGCAACAAAATGGGGTATTTTGTTCCCTGTGAAAATAAGAAATTTTGATCACAAATCACATTTTATTGGAAAAAATGACATTTTTTTCATTTCACAGCCCAATTCAAATACGTGCTGTGAAAAAACTGTGCGGTCAAAATGGTAACTACAACCATAAATGAATTCCTTGAGGGGTGTAGTTTCCAAAATGGGGTCACTATTGGGGGATTCCTACTGTTTTGGCACCTCAACACCTCTTCAAACCTGGCATGCTGCCTAAAATATATTCTAATAAAAAAGAGGACTTAAAATGCACTAGGTGCTTCTTTGCTTCTAGGGCTTGTGTTTTAGTCCACGAGCGCAGTAGGGCCACATGTGGGACATTTCTAAAAACTGCAGAATCTGGACAATACATATTTAGTAGTGTTTCTCTGGTAAAACCTTCTGTGTTACAGAAAAAAAATGAATAAAATTGAAATTCAGCAAGAAAAATGAAATTTGCAAATTTCACCTCCACTTTGCTTTAATTCCTGTGAAATGCCTGAAGGGTTAAAAAAACTTTCTAAATGCTGCTTTGAATACTTTGAGGGGTCTAGTTTTTAAAATGGGGTGTTTTATCAGGGTTTCTAATACATAGGCCCCACAAAGCCACTTCAGAACTCAAGAGGTACCTTAAAAAAAAGGCTTTTGAAATTTTCTTAAAAATATGAGAAATTGCTGTTTATGTTCTAAGCCTTGTAACGTCCAAGAAAAATAAAATATTGTTCAAAAAATGATGCCAATCTAAAGTAGACATATGGGAAATGTGAACTAGTAACTATTTTGGGTGGTATTACCGTCTGTTTTACAAGCAGATGCATTTCAATTCTGAAAAATGCAATTTTTTCAAAATTTTCTCTAAATTTTGCAATTTTTCACCAATAAACACTGAATATATCGACCAAATTTTACCACGAACATGAAGCCCAATGTGTCACGAGAAAATCTCAGAATCGCTTGGGTAGGTTTAAGCATTCCGACATTATTACCACATAAAGTGAAATATGTCAGATTTGAAAAATGGGCTCTGAGCCTTAAGGCCAAAACTAGGCTGCGTCCTTAAGGGGTTAAGGCCTCGCTAGTACCAGTGTGGGAGACTGCCTGGGAATCCGTGGTGCGGTTGACTTTTTATTATTTTGTTTCACAATCGATTAAAAAGGACTATGGATTAAAGCATTTAATGGCAATGGCCATTCTAAGCTGAATGTGTCTACTCTCGTCAGATCGCAGAAGTTACACAGCCTAAGCCCTCGCTAGTACCAGTGTGGGAGACTGTCTGGGAATCCGTGGTGCGGTTGGCTTTTTATTATGTCGTTTAGATTTTGTTTCACAATCGATTAAAAAGGACTATGGATTAAAGCATTTAAAGTCAATGGCTATTCTAAGCTGAGTGTGCCTGCTCTCATCAGATCGCAGAAGTTACACAGCTTAAGGCCTCGCTAGTACCAGTGTGGGAGACTGTCTGGGAATCCGTGGTGCGGTTGAATTTTTATTATGTCGTTTAGATTTTGTTTCACAATCGATTAAAAAGGACTATGGATTAAAGCATTTAATGTCAATGCCCTTTCTAAGCTGAATGTGCCTGCTCTCGTCAGATCGCAGAAGATACACAGCTTAAGGCCTCGCTAATACCAGTGTTGGAGACTGTCCGGGAATCCATGGTGCAGTTGACTTTTTATTATGTCGTTTAGATTTTGTTTCACAATCGATTAAAAAGGACTATGGATTAAAGCATTTAATGTCAATGGCCATTCTAAGTTCAATGTGCCTGCTCTCATCAAATCACAGAAGTTACACAGCTTAAGGCCTTGCTAGTACCGGTGTGGGGGACTGTCTGGGAATCCGTGGTGCGGTTGACCTATTGTTATGCTGTTTAGAAAATGTTTCACAATCGATGAAAAATAAAAATAGACTAAAGCTTTAAAAGTTAATGGCCATTCTAAGCTGAAATGTGCCTTTTCTCGTCAAATCGCAGATGAATAACTCTTTAAGACCTCGCTAGTACCAGTGTGCGAGACTGTCTGGGAATCCGTGGTGCGGTTGACCTATTGTTAGGCTGTTTAGAATTTGTTTCACAATCGATTAAAAATAGACTTAAAGAGGCTCTGTCACCAGATTTTGCAACCCCTATTTGCTATTGCAGCAGATAGGCGCTGCAATGTAGATTACAGTAACGTTTTTATTTTTTAAAAACGAGCATTTTTGGCCAAGTTAAGATCGACTTACCTGCAAACGCTGATGCTGCTGCAGAATCAACTGTAGCCTCTGGTGCCGATGTGGCCGACACGATGCAGGACCTGTGAGTGACGTCACAGATCTGCACTGTCAGAAGCTGGGCGTTCTGAGGAGAAGTGGATGATACTTCTCTTCAGAGCGCCCAGCTAGTAAAAGTATTAAAAACGCCCCGATGTACGCACATAATACACGCCCACTTGGACTTTTACTTTTAAACACACCCACTTGGACTTTTGCAAGCCTCATTTGCATAACTACAAAAATGGTCATAACTTGGCCAAAAATGCTCGTTTTTTAAAAATAAAAACGTTACTGTAATCTACATTGCAGCGCCTATCTGCTGCAATAGCAGATAGGGGTTGCAAAATCTGGTGACAGAGCCTCTTTAAGCTTTAAAAATGAATGGCCATTCTAAGCTGAAATGTGCGTTTTCTCGTCAAATCGCAGATGAATAACTCTTTAAGACCTCGCTAGTACCAGTGTGGGAGACTGTCTGAGAATCCGTTTAGATTTTGTTTCACAATAGATTAAAAAGGACTATGGATTAAAGCGTTTAATGTCAACGGCCATTCTAAGCTGAATGTGCCTGCTCTCGTCAGATCGCAGAAGTTACACAGCTTAAGGCCTCGCTAGTACCGGTCTGGGAGACTGTCTGGGAATCCGTGGTGTGGTTGGCTTTTTATTATGTCGTTTAGATTTTGTTTCACAATCGATTAAAAAGGACTATGGATTAAAGCATTTGATGTCAATGGCCATTCTAAGCTGAATTTGCCTGCTCTCGTCTTATCGCAGAAGTTACACAGCTTAATCCCTCGCTAGTATCAGTGTGGGAGACTGGGAATCTGTGGTGCGTTTGACTTTTTATTATGTCGTTTAGATTTTGTTTCACAATCGATTAAAAAGGACTATGGATTAACGCATTTAGTGTTAATGGCCATTCAAAGCTGAATGTGCTTTCTCTCGTCAGGTCGCAGAAGTTACACAGCTTAAGGCCTTGCTAGTACAATTGTGGGAGGCTGTCTGGGAATCCGTGGTGCGGTAGACTTTTTATTATGTCGTTTAGATTTTGTTTCACAATCGATTAAACAGGACTATGGATTAAAGCATTTAATGTCAATGGCCATTCAAAGCTGAATGTGCTTTCTCTTGTCAGATCGCAGAAATTACACAGCTTAAGTCCTCGCTAGTCATGGTGTGGGAGGCTGGCTGGGAATCCGTGGTGCGGTTTACTTTTTATTACGTCGTTTAGATTTTGTTTCACAATGGATTAAAAAGGACTATGGATTAAAGCATTTAATGTCAATGGCCATTCTAAGCTGAATGCGCCTGCTCTCGTCAGCTCGCAGTAGTTACACAGCTTAAGGATTCGCTAGTACCAGTGTGGGAGACTGTCTGGGAATCCGTGGTGCTGTTGACTTTTTATTATGTTTAGATTTTGTTTCACAATCTATTAAAAAGGACTATGGATTAAAGCATTTAATGACAATGGCCATTCTAAACTGAATGTGCCTTCTCTCTTTAGGTCGCAGAAGTTACACAGCTTAAGGCCTCGTTAGTACTGGTGTGGGAGACTGTCTGGGAATCCGTGGTGCGGATGACTTTTTATTATGTCGTTTAGATTTTGTTTCACAATCGATTAAAAAGGACTATGGATTAAAGCATTTAATGTCAATGGCCATTCTAAGTTGAATGTGCCTGCTCGCGTTAGATCGCAGAAGTTACACAGCTTAAGGCCTCGCTAGTACCAGTTTGGGAGACTGTCTAGGAATCCGTGGTGCGGTTGACATTTTATTATGTCGTTTAGATTTTGTTTCACAATCGATTAAAAAGGACTATGGAATAAAGCATTTAATGTCAATGGCCATTCTAATCTGAATGTGCCTGCTCTCGTCAGATCGCAGAAGTTACACAGCTTAAGGCCTTGCTAGTACCAGTGTGGGAGACTGTCTGGGTATCTGTGGTGCAGTTGACTTTTTATTATTTTGTTTCACAATCGATTAAAAAGGACTATGGAATAAAGCATTTAATGTCAATGGCCATTCTAAGCTGGATGTGCCTGCTCTCGTCAGATCGCAGAAATTACTCAGCTTAAGTCCTCGCTAGTACCAGTGTGGGAGACTGTCTGGGAATCCGTGGTGCGGTTGCCTTTTTATTATGTCGTTTAGATTTTGTTTCACAATCGATTAAAAAGGACTATGGATTAAAGCATTTAGTGTCAATGGCCATTCTAAGCTGAATGTGCCTGCTCTCGTCAGATCGCATAAGTTACACAGCTTAAAGCCTCGCTAGTACCAGTGTGGGAGACTCTCTGAGAATCCGTGGTGCGGTTGGCTTTTTATTATGTCATTTAGATTTTATTTCACAATCGATTAAAAAGGACTATGGATTAAAGCATTTAATGTCAATGGCCATTCTAAGCTGAATGTTCCTGCTCTCGTCAGATAGCAGAAGTTACACAGCTTAAGCCCTCGCTAGTACCGGTGTGGGAGGCTGTCTGGGAATCCGTGGTGTGGTTGACTTTTTATTATGTTGTTTAGATTTTGTTTCACAATCGACGAAAGGGAATGTGTCGGTAGTTTTTTTTGTTTTTTTTAATTGAAGAGTTAGTGTAAAAATGATTAAACATTATTCTAATTTTTTACTTTTTTTCACTAGTCAGGAAATATTATAATTTAGATTCTAATTTATAACACTTCCCAGTGCTGGTCACTAGATGGAGCAATTCCCAAAATTGCAGAATTGCATGTGGTAAAGCAACCACATAGCTTTTATGCTGCAAATTTTGTGAAAACTCACTCGCTCTAGTGAGCTCACAGAGTCCCCCCTCCCTTATCCTAGCAAGTGCCAGGAGAGGTAGGTGTTTGAATGTATTCAAACCTCCTTACACTGTGTGCCGCCATTTTCAAAGCGTCTAAACAGTGGAAGGAGGTTGTACTGCGAGCATACCTTCGAGGAGACGCTTTGAGGAGGACGAGGAGGACCAGCGAGGCGGACCAGGACCAGCGAGGAGACACTTTGAGGAGGACCAGCGAGGCGGACGAGGAAGGACCAGCGAGGAGACACTTTGAGGACGAGGAGGACCAGCGAGGCGACCGAGGAGGACCAGCGAGGCGGACGAGGAGGACCAGCGAGGCGGTAAGTTACGATGACATAGGCTGTGTGGCAGCATATACAGTGTGGCATCATACCAGGGAGGCCTGTGGTATCATACCAGGGAGGCCTGTGGCAGCATATACATTGTGGCAGCATATACAGGTTGGCAGCATACCAACGGAGGCTGTGGCAGCATATACAGTGTGGCAGCAAATACAGTGTGGCATCATATCAACGGAGGCTATGTGCCAGCATATACGGTGTGGCAGCATATACAGTGTGGCAGCATATATGGTGTGGCATCATACCAACGGAGGCCTGAGGCATCATACCAGGGAGGCCTGTGGCAGCATATACGGTGTGGCAGCATATACGGTATGGCAGCATATACAGTGTGGCAGCATATACAGTGTGGCATCATACCAACGGAGGCTATGTGGCAGCATATACAGTGTGGCAGCATATACGGTGTGGCATCATACCAACGGTGGCTATATGGCAGCATATACAGTGTGGCAGCATATACAGTGTGGCAGCATATACAGTGTGGCATCATACCAACGGAGGCTATATGGCAGCATATAGAGTGTGGCAGCATATAGAGTGTGGCAGCATATACGCTGTGGCAGCATATACAGTGTGGCATCATACCAACGGAGGCTATGTGGCAGCATATACGGTGTGGCAGCATATACAGTGTGGCAGCATATTCGGTGTGGCATCATACCAACGGAGGCCTGTGGCATCATACCAGGGAGGCTTGTGGCATCATACCAGGGAGGAATGTGGCATCATACCAGGGAGGCCTGTGGCATCATACCAGGGAGGCCTGTGGCATCATACCAGGGAGGCCTGTGGCATCATACCAGGGAGGAATGTGGCATCATACCAGGGAGGCCTGTGGCATCATACCAGGGAGGCCTGTGGCATCATAGCAGGGAGGCCTGTGGCAGCATATACGGTGTGGCATCATATACGGTGTGGCAGCAAATACGGTGTGACCCATCAGACCCAGTAAGGCTGTGTAGCATCATATCAAATGAGGTTGTGTGGCATCATATACAGGGATACTGTGTGGCATCATACCAAGTAAGGCTGTGTAGCATCAGATCAAAGGAGGTTGTGTGACATCAGACCCAGTAAGGCTGTGTTGCATCATATCAAATGAGGTTGTGTGGCATCATATACAGGGATACTGTGTGACATCATACCAAGTAAGGCTGTGTGGCATCATATACAGGGATACTGTGTGACATCAGACCCAGTATGGCTGTGTGGCATCATATCAAATGAGGTTGTGTGGCATCATATTCAGGGATACTGTGTGACATCAGACCCAGTAAGGCTGTGTAGCATCAGATCAAATGAGGCTGTGTGGCATCATATACAGGGATACTGTGTGACATCATACCAAGTAAGGCTGTGTGGCATCATATCAAATGAGGTTGTGTGGCATCATATACAGGGATACTGTGTGACATCATACCAAGTAAGGCTGTGTGGCATCATATACAGGGATACTGTGTGACATCAGACCCAGTAAGGCTGTGTGGCATCATATCAAATGAGGTTGTGTGGCATCATATACAGGGATCCTGTGTGGCATCATACCAAGTAAGGCTGTGTAGCATCATATCAAAGGAGGTTGTGTGGCATCATATACAGGGATACTGTGAGGCATCATACCAAGTAAGGCTGTGTAGCATCATATCCCACCATGTGTGTGACTTTTTGTACATCCCTTTATCTAATCCCACCATGTGTGTGACTTTTTGTACAGCCCAGTTTTTCAGGAGGAGAGGGAGCGCGCCAGTCAAAAGAAGACCTTGAGGAGTGCGTTCGAGGAGCGTAGATACTTTCGACAGGGGCGGCAGAAAGGGGCCTCCCATAATTTTCCTACAGTAAATTTGGACAGAGGCTTTTTACAAGGGTTAGTGCAAAGTATGATTCTGCTGGTTTTTTTTGTGGTGGGAGGGGTGTTTATTAGAGGCTGCTGGTTATGTGTGTGTGCATGAGATATCCAAGATAACTGTCTGCATGTTTGGTGCGGGGTATTCTATATTTGCGGTTGTATGTGTGATGGAGACAGTAGGAATTACCAGTGTTGTGTTTGGTGTGAGGTATCTGTGTGAGGGGCTTGTTCAGGGTGTGGGGGGGTTTGTGATTATCGTTGGCGTGTTTGTTGTGCGGTACTTTGCTGAGAAAAACGGGCATGTTACAATTCTCCAAATCTTACTTTATTTTGCAAATTATGGACATTTATATATATTTTTGGAATTATTTTAGGAGGAGGGCAAGCAACGCGATCAGATCCAGACGACAGCGGCAGCAGCAGCAAGCAGAGCGGATTACCACGGCGGAGACGAACAGGCCATTTTGAGCAGCAGAAGCGAGGAATTACAGAAAGTAAGTAAGACCGAACCAAGGGAGTTCAGATAAACATACATGACACACAAGTTCACAAGATGAGCCAAACTATGCAGAGTGACGAGACAGGGATGTCATTCTTCCCAAGCGACCATGTTGCGCATAGTTCACCGGTTAAAGGTGCTCAAACCATTGATAAATTTTTTATTTTATTCTTCTCTAGGAAATATAACTTTGACATGCCGCATGATTGGCAGAAACGTTCTGTAATACAATTTGAAGGTCCGGTCGGATGATGAGACAAAGCAAGGTGTTTTCACCTGCTGCTAAAGTAGAGCCTATAAAGTATGGGGTACAATTAACACAACACATGAATATTATGAAAATATAAACTTTATTCAACAAAATAACAAGAATTAAAAGATGAGTCATGCAAAGCATGAATAAAAACGTTCATCCAATGCAGAGGATATGTATACACAATGGGTAGAATGGCAAATATAGATAATGTATATATGTTTAACTGGAACAGACAGACTGAATGAATGAATAAATAATTAGTTAATAGGGGCTATTTGTGCAAACAGTGGCATGAATAATATAGTACTGTGTACCAATAGAACTACGTAAGTGGTAAAGTCTGAAGTGTCACAAACGCCAGCACCCTATTGCTGGGCGACACCCTGTAATGCTTTGGTCAGCAAGGAAATACAAACAGATGCTGCTCCCAAGCAAGTTTTAACTAAAACAGCCTGAAAGAGAGACCGTCAGACCCGACGCGCGTTTCGGCGGGATGCCTTCGTCTGGACGAAGGCATCCCGCCGAAACGCGCGTCGGGTCTGACGGTCTCTCTGCAGAGGTATCATCATGGGTATGTCACTATTTTCACTTCTTTCAGGCTGTTTTATTTAAAACTTGCTTGGGAGCAGCATCTGTTTGTATTTCCTTGCTGACCAAAGCATTACAGGGTGTCGCCCAGCAATAGGGTGCTGGCGTTTGTGACACTTCAGACTTTACCACTTACGTAGTTCTATTGGTACACAGTACTATATTATTCATGCCACTGTTTGCACAAATAGCCCCTATTAACTAATTATTTATTCATTCATTCAGTCTGTCTGTTCCAGTTAAACATATATACATTATCTATATTTGCCATTCTACCCATTGTGTATACATATCCTCTGCATTGGATGAACGTTTTTATTCATGCTTTGCATGACTCATCTTTTAATTCTTGTTATTTTGTTGAATAAAGTTTATATTTTCATAATATTCATGTGTTGTGTTAATTGTACCCCATACTTTATAGGCTCTATAATAGATATCGAGGGTCAATGCACCAAGATTTACTTGGTTTTATTAAGATCTTGTGTTTGATTTGGTTAAATATTATCTACTTATTTTTCACATATATTAGCAAGATCGCTTTTCCTGTGCGTACCAATAGGTTTATATAACCTGCTGCTAAAGGTCCGGTCGGATGATGAGACAAAGCAAGGTGTTTTCACCTGCTGATTAAGGTCCAGTTGGATGATGAGACGAAGCAAGGTGTTTTCACCTGCTGATGAAGGTCCAGTTGGATGATGAGACGAAGCAAGGTGTTTTCACCTGCTAATAACTTCTTTGTGATTGCCGTTGACGTCTGTGTGTTTTCAATGTAAATGTCTTTTACTGTTTCGTCTTCCATTTTGTACTTTTATGTGTTTGTCCCTATCCGTCAATGTTGACTTTTTACCTGAACTATTTATTTGTGACTATGGAACAAAATATTTTTTTGTTCTGCATGTAAATCTTATATTTGTGCTTATGATGACAGACTTTTTCTGTGTTACATTGGAAGCCACTTATGGCTTCATCAATAAAAAAAATATGGTTTATAAATGTTATTCTCTTTCATTCCCTGTCTCAATTACAGAAAAATAACAATTAATTTTGGGTTAGTCACACTAAACTGCTCTCCTCAGCCATTGAGATGGTGAAACTGTCTGGCACTGCAATCATTGACTGTTTGGCAGTGATAGTGTCAAACTACACACTACTATTTTCTGCCTTGGTGAACAGTCAATTCCCAGTGCCAAACTGTTACCTATAAACAATTTTACATGTTCAATACTTACTTCTCCACATGACATATATCTGCCACCCACCATAGTCCAAATTTGTGGGATAACTTTGAGGGTGAGTTCACACGCAGTGACCGAAGAAGTTACACAAATAGGATGTTTTATCTTCTAAAACCCGCTGTAATGACAGGTATAGGGAAACAGACAAGTGCGCACTAAACTACCCGCCACTCAGTCCCGGCCTACTTGCAACGATCCGCCCTAGGCGACGGGGTACAACTGGGCGACGGTCCCTACACTCAATAAGTGCAGGACAGACAACCAGACAAGGAAACACAGAACAAAGGGAAAAGGGGCAGTTGCCCACGGCAACACCGTGAGCAACAAGAGTAGTAAACGAGCCGAGTCAAACCAGGAGAGTACGAGGTGCCAAACGTAGAGCAGGAGAGTAGTGAACAAGCCGAGTCAAACCAGGAAAGTACGAGGTACCAAACGCAGAGCAGAAGAGTAGTCAGTAAGCCAGGGTCAAAACGAAGCAGGGACAAGTAGTTCAAGAAGCTGCAGCAGGGCCAGGAAACCAACAGAGAAGAATCACAAGCAAAGGAGGAACAGGAAAGGCAGGTATAAATAGACAGAGGGCGGGAGCTAGCTCCATCTGGCCAGGCTATGATAGGTTCTCCCACTCCTAAGCCTGCCACCCTGAGTGGTGGAAGATGGAGTCAGCCTCACAGACATAGAAGCAGGTGCAGACTGATTATCTATGGGCGTTAACCCCGAAGCTGTGCCTGGCAGATCCTTTACAGTACCCCCCCTTTTATGAGGGGCCACCGGACCCTTTCTAAGTGGACCTGGTTTACTGGGGAAACGAAGGTGAAACCTCCTGACCAATATCCCAGCGTGAACATCCCGAGCGGGTACCCAAGTCCTCTCCTCAGGCCCGTATCCTCTCCAATGGACCAGGTACTGTAGGGAGCCTTGGACCATCCTGCTGTCCACAATCTTGGCCACCTCGAATTCTGCCCCCTCAGGGGTGAGAACAGGGAACGAAGGTTTCCTCGAGGGAGCCAAGGACAGGGAGCAGCGTTTAAGGAGGGAGGCATGGAACACGTCGTGTACTCGAAAAGATGGGGGCAACTCCAGTCGGAAGGAGACAGGATTGAGGACTTCAATGACCTTATACGGCCCTATAAACCGGGGAGCAAACTTCTTGGACGGGACCTTAAGGCGCAAATTTTTAGACGATAGCCACACCAGATCCCCGACCATAAACAAGGGGTTAGCAGAACGTTTTCTATCTGCCTGAGTTTTTTGTATGCTCTGGGACGCCTCTAGGTTTTTCTGAAGCTGAGCCCAGACTGTGCACAGTTCTCGATGAACGACCTCTACCTCGGGATTGTTGGAACTACCAGGTGAAACGGAAGAGAACCGTGGATTAAACCCAAAATTACAGAAAAAGGGGGAGACCCCTGACGAGTTACTAACACGGTTATTAAGGGAAAATTCGGCGAGGGGAATGAATGAGACCCAATCATATTGACAGTCAGAGATAAAACACCTTAAATATTGTTCTAGAGACTGATTAGTCCTCTCAGTTTGGCCATTAGTTTCAGGATGGAAAGCAGAGGAGAAGGACAGATCAATCTCCAACTTTTTACAGAAGGCTCTCCAAAACAATGAAACAAATTGTACCCCTCTATCAGAAACAATATTGACAGGGACCCCATGGAGACGCAGGATGTGTTTGACAAACAAGGTAGCTAACGTCTTAGCATTGGGTAGTTTCTTGAGGGGCACAAAATGGCACATCTTACTGAAGCGGTCTACTACAACCCACACCACCAACTTGCCTTGAGATGGAGGCAAATTAGTGATAAAATTCATGGAGATATGGGTTCAAGGTCTCTGGGGAATGGGCAAAGAACATAGTAAGCCCGCTGGTCGGGACCTGGGAGTCTTGGACCTAGCACAAACTTCACATGCGGCGACGTAGGCCTTAACGTCTTTAGGCAACCCAGGCCACCAATAGTTTCTGGCAATGAGGTGCTTGGTACCCAGGATGCCTGGATGGCCAGATAGTGCAGAGTCATGGTTTTCCCTAAGTACCCTTAGCCGGAATTGCAGGGGAACAAACAGCTTGTTCTCAGGAAGGCTCCCGGGAGCTGACCCTTGATCAGCCGCAATTTCAGAGACTAAATCAGAATCAATAGCGGAAATTATTATACCTGGAGGCAAAATACAAGCAGGATCTTCCTCCGAAGGAGGGCTGGCCATGAAGCTACGTGACAGTGCATCAGCCTTAACATTTTTAGACCCAGCCCTATAGGTAACCACAAAGTTGAATCTGGTAAAAAATAACGCCCAACGAGCTTGTCTTGGGTTTAGACTCCGGGCAGATTCTAGGAAAACTAGATTCTTGTAGTCGGTAAGGACCGTTACCTGGTGCCTAGCCCCCTCCAGGAAGTGGCGCCACTCTTCAAATGCCCATTTAATGGCTAAGAGTTCGCGGTTGCCAATATCATAGTTAATCTCAGTGGGTGAAAACTTCCTGGAGAAGTAGGCACAGGGACGGAGATGGGTGAGGGACCTGGTACCCTGGGACAAGACAGCCCCCATTCCCACCTCGGACACGTCAACCTCCACGATAAATGGCTCCATTTGGTTGGGCTGAACCAGCATCGGGGCCGAGATAAAGCACTTCTTAAGGACCTCAAAAGCCTGGACAGCCTCAGGAGGCCAGTGGAGGAGATCAGCACCTTTGCGAGTGAGATCCGTAAGAGGCTTAGCGATGACCGAGAAGTTAGCAATAAACCTCCTGTAATAATTAGCGAACCCCAGGAAGCACTGTAACGCCTTCAGGGAGGCAGGTTGGACCCATTCCGCCACAGCCTGGACCTTGGCAGGGTCCATGCGGAATTCATGAGTAGGGAGGATTTGGCCCAAAAATGGTATCTCGTGCACCCCAAACACACATTTTTCGGTCTTCGCAAACAGTTTGTTTTCTCGAAGGACCTGGAGCACCTTCCTGACATGCTCAATGTGGGAGGACCAGTCCTTGGAAAACATGTCAAAGTATGTCATCAAGGTACACTACAAGAAATACCCCCAGGTAGTCTCTTAAAATCTCATTTATGAAATTCTGGAAGACCGCGGGAGCATTACACAACCCAAAGGGCATGACGAGGTATTCGAAATGACCTTCGGGCGTGTTAAACGCAGTCTTCCACTCATCCCCCTCTTTGATGCGGATAAGGTTATACGCCCCCCGTAGATCAAACTTAGAGAACCATTGGGCCCCCTGAACCTGATTAAAGAGATCAGGAATCAGAGGAAGGGGATACTGGTTCCTTACAGTGACCTTATTCAAGCTTCGGTAGTCAATGCATGGCCTAAGACCACCATCCTTCTTCCCTACGAAGAAGCCAGCACCTACCGGAGAAGCAGTGGGGCGAATGTAACCCTTGGCCAGGCATTCCTGGATATACTCTCTCATGACTTCACGTTCTGGACAAAAGAGATTAAATATCCTACCCTTAGGAAGCTTAGCTCCTGGTACCAAATTGATTGCGCAATCATATTCTCTATTAGGAGGTAACACTTCGGAGGCCTCCTTAGAGAAAACATCGGCAAAGTCCTGAACAAACTCAGGTAGCGTGTTCACCACCTCAGGGGGAGAAATAGAATTAACAGAAAAACATGACGTCAAGCATTCATTACCCCACTTGGTAAGGTCCCCAGAATTCCAGTCAAACGTGGGATTATGCAACTGCAACCAGGGAAGACCTAAAACCAAATCGGACGATAATCCCTGCATTAACAGTACAGAGCACTGCTCCAAATGCATGGAGCCAACAAGGAGTTCAACAACAGGGGTATGCTGTGTAAAATAACCATTAGCAAGAGGAGTGCAGTCGATACCCACTACCGGGACAGGTTTAGGCAAATCAATCAAAGGCATAGCTAGAGACATAGCAAATTCCACAGACATGATATTAGCAGAAGACCCTGAATCCACGAAGGCACTGCCGGTAGCAGACCTACCACCAAAAGAGACCTGAAAGGGAAGCAAGATTTTATTACGTTTCATATTTACAGGAAATACCTGTGCGCCCAAGTGACCTCCCCGATGATCACTTAGGCACGGAAGTTCTCCGGCTGCATTCTTACGCTTAGGACAGTTGTTCACTTGATGCTTGTCATCCCCACAGTAGAAGCAGAGACCATTCTTCCTGCGGAAATCTCTACGTTGTTGGGGGGACACGGAGGCCCCGAGTTGCATAGGTACCTCCGAGTCTTCCGGGGAGGAACGAAGCAACGGAACCTCAGGAGGCATCATGGGGGAGTCAGAGGAGAAAACATCAAGACGTTCAAGTCGTCGTTCCCTGAGACGTCGGTCAAGTCGTACCGCTAAAGCCATAACCTGGTCTAGGGAGTCAGTAGAGGGATAGCTAACTAGCAGGTCTTTCAGGGCATTCGACAGACCCAACCTAAACTGGCACCTTAAGGCAGGGTCATTCCACCGAGAAGCTACGCACCACTTCCTAAAGTCAGAGCAATACTCCTCAACAGGTCTCTTACCCTGACGTAAGGTCACCAGCTGACTCTCGGCAAAGGCAGTCCTGTCAGTCTCGTCATAAATGAGTCCGAGAGCAGAATAGAAAAGATCAACGGAGGAAAGTTCAGGGGCAATACGAAGCAGGGACAAGTAGTTCAAGAAGCTGCAGCAGGGCCAGGAAACCAACAGAGAAGAGTCACAAGCAAGGATGAACAGGAAAGGCAGGTATAAATAGACAGGGGGCGGAAGCTAGCTCCGTCTGGCCAGGCTGTGATAGGCTCTCCCACTCCTAAGCCTGCCATCCTGAGTGGTGGAAGATGGAGTCAGTCTCACAGACGTAGAAGCAGGTGCAGACTGATTACCTATGGGCGTGGATACAGAAGCTGTGCCTGGCAGATCCTTAACAACAGGGTTGATATGTTGCAGGATCTCGAAAGGACCAAGGAACCTGGGAGCAAACTTGTATGAAGGCACCCTCAAGCGAATGTTCTGAGAGGACAGCCAGACTTTAGTCCCAGGAAGATACTGAGACGGCTCTCTTCTCTTAGTATCTGCCTTTCGCTTCATGCGATCTACCGCCAGCAAAATAGAGGACCGGGTCTGTTGCCAGATTTGCAGGAAGTCCCCATAGTCAGCAGCGGGTACCTGAGATGAAGTTGATACAGGAAGAGGGACTCTGGGATGTTGACTGTACACGATGTGAAACGGAGTGGAAGTGGTGGACTCACTTGTGTGGTTGTTGTAAGAAACTCGGCCCATGGAAGAAGCTTTACCCAGTTATTGTGCTGTGAAGAGATGAAGTGGCGGAGATAATTCTCCATGATCTGGTTGATCCTCTCAGCTTGCCCATTGGACTGGGGGTGATAGGCAGAGGAAAAGTCCAAACTCACATCCAGGAGTTTACAGAGGGCTCTCCAGAACTTAGAGGTAAACTGAACACCCCGATCTGACACGATGTGTAGAGGCAAGCCATGCAAGTGAAAGATGTGTAGAATGAAGAGACTTGCCAGACGAGGAGCAGAAGGTAGGCCAGTCAGCGGGATAAAATGAGCCATCTTAGAGAACCGGTCCACCACCACCCAGACAGTGTTGCATCCTGCTGAGGGGGGAAGGTCTGTGACGAAGTCCATCGCAATGTGCTGCCAGGGGGCATTGGGTACAGGCAGAGGTTGAAGAAGGCCGGCAGGCTTGGAGTGAGTCACTTTGTTAGAGGCACACACCGTGCAAGAAGAGACAAAGTCCAGAACATCTTTAGGTAGCGTGGGCCACCAAAAGTGACGAGCAATCAGGTCTCGGGTCTTACGGACACCAGCGTGCCCAGCATGTTTAGAACTATGTCCCCAGCGGAGAATTCTTCTCCTGTCTGCCAACCGAACAAACGTCCTCCCAAAAGGGATGTCTCTAACCTGCAGAGGATTAGCAGTGACAATGCAGGACCGGTCTATGATGGTCTGAAGGGACTCCACCGTGTCTTCCGTCTCAAACGATCTGGACAGGGCATCGGCCCTCACATTCTTGTCCGCGGGACGGTAGTGGAGCACAAACAGAAAACGGGTGAAGAACAGCGACCACCTGGCTTGACGAGGAATCAGTCTTTGAGCGGACTGTAGG
This sequence comes from Rhinoderma darwinii, assembly GCF_050947455.1. NCBI lineage: Eukaryota > Metazoa > Chordata > Amphibia > Anura > Rhinodermatidae > Rhinoderma > Rhinoderma darwinii. Next base: position 288,011,032 of record NC_134687.1, on the reverse strand, counting down.
TAAGTAAGGTTCTTGTGGTCGGTGAAGATCAGGATGGGGTGAGCAGCGCCCTCCAGAAGATGTCTCCACTCCTCCAGAGCCAATTTGATGGCCAGCAGCTCCCGATCTCCAATGGAGTAATTGCGCTCAGCAGAAAACAGTCTAGAGTAGTAGCCACATACTACTGCCTTTCCTTTGGAGCTCCTCTGGAACAGAAGTGCACCTGCACCAACAGAGGAAGCGTCCACTTCCAGTGAGAACTGCCGAGATACGTCAGGATGATGGAGGATCGAGGCTGAAGTGAAGGCTCTCTTGAGGCTAATAAATGCGGACTCTGCCTCTGGAGTCCACACTTTGGCGTTCACACCCTTCTTGGTAAGGGTCGAGATGGGAGACGTCAGAGAAGAGAAATTAGGAATAAACTGCCGGTAGAAATTGGCGAATCCCAGGAACCGCTGTATGGCCCTTAAGCCTTGGGGACGTGGCCACTCCAGGACAGCCTTCACTTTCTCAGGATCCATCTTGAGGCCTTGATCCGAGATGACGTATCCCAGGAAGGGCAGAGAACTCTTCTCAAAGACGCACTTCTCCAACTTGGCGTATAAATGATTCTCCCTCAATCGTAGTAGAACCTGACGGACATGCCTCCGATGAGTCGTCGGATCTGGGGAGAAAATCAAAATATCATCGAGATAAACAACAACACAGACATAGAGTAGATCCCGGAAGATATCATTAACGAACTCCTGAAACACTGCGGGAGCGTTACACAGTCCGAAGGGCATCACTAAGTATTCATAGTGCCCGTCCCGGGTGTTAAATGCCGTCTTCCATTCATCAGCCCGGCGAATCCGGACTAGATTGTAAGCCCCACGCAGGTCTAGCTTAGAAAAAATGTTGGCCCCTCGTATGCGATCAAACAACTCAGAGATGAGTGGCAACGGGTATTTGTTCTTGACTGTGATCAGGTTGAGGCCCCGGTAGTCAATGCAGGGACGAAGGGATCCATCCTTCTTTTTAACGAAGAAGAATCCAGCCCCGGCCGGGGAGGAAGATTTTCGTATAAAACCAATCTCCAGATTCTCCTTGATATAGGCCGACATGGATAGAGACTCAATCACATTGATGCCGGTACCTGGATACGGAAAGCTGCAACCTGGCTTCATCTAACGGACTTTTACATTAAGCTGTACCTGCCAGTACTAGCTTTTATGGTTTATCTTGCACCATGTGGCGTTGTTTACTTTTTTCTCTCTTCAGATAAGGCAAGGAGAGAGGATATACCTGTCCACGGGGGAGAGAGGCATTAGGGACCAGTTCAATGGGGCAGTCATAGGTCCGATGTGGAGGCAGCGTCTCAGCCTCCTTTTTGCTGAAAACATCTGCATACTGAGCAAAATGGGGAGGCAGTCCCACCAACGACTGAGGCAGAGGAGGCTTGACAGGATGGATCTGCAACAGACAACGACCATAGCACTTGGAGCCCCATTGGAGAACCTCTCAAGAATGAAAGTCCAGGACTGGGGCATGTAGTCGAAGCCAAGGCAGGCCAAGCAGAACAGGATTGATAACCTTGGGCAAAGCAAGGAAAGAAATAAATTTAGAATGAAGTACTCCAACCTGGAGCTTCAACGGCTTGGTTTTAGAGATGATGGGATCAGGCAGAGGCAGTCCATTAACTGAGGCAACAGCCAAAGATGTCTCCAGGGGAACTGTGGGCAACTGAAGATGATCCATAAGCTCTTTCTGGATGAAGTTTGCAGCAGAGCCAGAGTCAAGATAGGCAGAAACTTGATGCGTCCTCTCGCCGGATACCAGGGTCACAGGAATAGTCAATTTGGAACCGAATGCTCTGTTAGATTCCGTTCCACCTAGGGTTGTCTCTCCAACCAATCCTAGGCAATGGGATCTCTCCAGCCTCTGGGGACACAGACGCACAATATGGTCTCCATGTCCGCAATACAGACAAAGTCCAGAAGTGCTTCTGCTTTGTCTCTCCTGGGTAGACAATTTGACATAATTACCCTGCATCGGATCCTCTGGTGGGACGACTGAGGGGGATTGCGGGACAGCAGAATCCAGCCTAGGAAGTACTCTCTCCCGGAGAACCTCTTGGGAACGTTCCCGGATCCTCATGTCGACACGGGAGGCGAGTAGGATAAGATCGTCCAGGGTAGATGGCAGATCGCGAGCAGCCAGCTCGTCCTTGATCCCTGAAAACAGTCCCTGCCAGAATGTAGCCACCAAAGCCTCGTTCTTCCAGGTCAATTCAGCAGCCAGGATACGGAACTGAATGGCATACTCGCCCATGGTGAGATCTCCCTGGTGTAGGGTTAGCAAGGATGCAGCAGCCGAAGAACCTCTCCCAGGTTCCTCAAAGATCGAGCGGAAGGACTGTAAGAAGCACTGCAAGTCCCGGGTCTCTGGTCCCTGATGTTCCCACAGAGGATTAGCCCATGCCAGGGCTTTGCCAGTAGGGAGAGAGATGATGAAGGCGATCCTGACGTCATCCGAACAGAAGGACCTGGCATGAAGTCTGAAATGGATCAGGCACTGATTCAAAAATCCCCTGCAGGACCTCGGATCTCCGTCATAGCGTGGAGGTAGTGGCAAGAAACACAGGGGTTTGGTACCGGTACAGACAGGAAGTGTAGCAGGAGGAACCGCAGGGACAGGTGCGGTGACGACTGTGGTTGGAGCGAGCAACCGATGGGCTATGGTGTTCACCGACAGGAGGAGCTGGTCTTGTCATGACTGGAGATCCTCCATCTCGGCCAGCATGGCTTGTGTCGTCAAAGTCTCACGGAGCGGGTTAGTGGACCCACTAGGCCGTACCGCCATAGCGGGAAGGCAGCTGGCCAAACCACAGGAAACCCCAGAAATACAATGTCCCGCACAAGGGTACCTGGATAGTCCAGACGGTGACCGAAGCTCTGGCACAGATGGAGATGGTTGCAGCAGACAGCGCCAAACGTCGCGGATGACACAGGAGCCGCAAGTTGCGCCAGATGTGGCGGATTCCTCCGGACGTGGCAGATGACACAGGACGTGGCGGATTCCTCCGGACGTGGCAGATGACACAGGACGTAGCAGATGACACAGGACATGGCAGATTCCTCCGGACTTGGCAGATTCCTCTGGACGTGGCAGATAACACAGGACGTGGCAGATGACACAGGACGTGGCACGACTTGATACTAAGGCAAAGCACGGGAAATAGGAACGGGGAACAAGGCACGGGTAACAACAGGAAACACTAAGGGACCATTTGCAAGACAGACTGGGAAAACTAACAACGCTCAGGCAAGGATTAGAAGGCCAGGGGCCTTCTTATAGACCAGGAAATCGTGGCAGTTGATGATGATGACTTCCTCCTATTTGCACGCGCTGGCCCTTTAAGGCCGGGCACGAGCGTGTGAGCGCACCCTACGGGACACAGCCGAACGGAGCGGAAGTGAGCGCTGGCGTCTCCTAGGAAGGAGATGGGGACCAGCGCTCACAGATCCATGGCTGCAGGCGTCGGGAGGTGAGTAAACCCGGCAGCCCGCGGCCATGGACGCTACAATTTATTAACCAATGCTCGATTCATTTTAGGCTATGGGCTCATCTCTTCCCCTCCGAGGAGGCCAAAGTGGCATTTATTATCTCCCTCCTTGCTGGCAAGGACCTCGCATGGGCGAACCCAATCTTGGAGCAACAAGGACCTGTATCCTCGGACCTAGCCTTGTTCCTGCAGTCCTTTCGTGCCGTGTTTGAGGAGCTGGGACGAACATCCTCTTCTGCAGCCACTCTATTGACCCTCAATCAAGAGTGCTCCACAGTAGGGGGAGTATGCTATCTCCTTCCGTACCCTAGCAGCCGAGCTGGCATGGAATAATGAGGCACTGGTGGTGACCTTCTGGCATGGTCTGTCCTCTCACATCAAGAACGAACTGGCAGCCCGCAACCTTCCTTCTACCTTGGATGCCCTCATCCTGTTAGCCACACGGGTTGATATGAGAATCCGGGAGCGCACTCAAGAGGTTCGACAGGAGAGCCGGGTCCACAGACCAGCAGCCTCGGTCCAGAGACCACTATTGCCTTCCCCTAGTGCGCTACCTGAAGAACTCATGCAGGTAGACAGAGTCCGGTTATCTGAACAGGAGAAGCAGCGCAGACGCTCCTCTGGACTATGCATGTTTTGTGGCCTTAAAGATAATTTTGTGCGCCAATGCCCACAGAAACGGGGAAACTCCAGTACCTAGGGTTGGTTAGAGAAGCAACTCTAGGTGGTATGTCTCCAAACATTAAAACCTCTCCCAAATTATCGATTCCTGTGGCCATCGTCTCCAGAGAGACGTCACATCCTTCCTCCGCCTATCTTGACTCTGGAGCGGCTGCTAATTTCATCCAGCAGGATCTAGTGGATCGTTTACATCTACCCACAGTCCGTATGGAGAGACCCCTGGCTGTTGCCCCTGTGAATGGTCTACCATTGCCCGATCCGATTATGCTCATCACGGAGCCGTTGATACTACGGGTCGGAGCTCTTCACTCAGAACAGATCACCTTCCTAGTACTACCTAAGGCTATCAATCCTATCCTGCTGGTCTCCCATGGCTCCGCCTACATGCCCCGGTTCTTGACTGGAGTTCTGGAGAAGTTCTTCAATGGGGTTCCAGATGCCACAACCATTGCCTATCACAAGTCCGTCCTGTTATGCCCCCTCTGCCTCAATCACTTTCCGGTCTTCCATCTCAGTATGCCAGTTTTGCGGATGTCTTCTGCAAACGAGGGGCTGAGACATTGCCTCCACATCGGAATTATGACTGTCCCATTGAACTGGTTCCTAATGCTTCTCTTCCCCGTGGACGAGTATATCCTCTCTCCTTGCCAGAGACTTTAGCTATGTCAGCCTATATCAAGGAGAATTTGGAGAGGGGTTTTATTCGAAAATCTTCCTCCCCGGCTGGGGCTGGCTCCTTCTTCGTTAATAAGAGAGATGTATCTCTACGACCCTGCATTGACTACCGTGGTCTCAATCAGATCATGGTCAAGAACAAATACCCATTGGCACTTATATCCGAGCTGTTTGATCACATACGAGGAGCCCAAAAATTTTCTAAGCTAGATCTGTGGGGGGCTTATAACCTTATCCGGATTCGCCGGGGTGACGAATGGAAGACGGCATTTACACCCGCGATGGGCACTACGTACACCTAGTGATGCCCTTTGGACTGTGTACGCTCCCGCAGTATTTCAGGAATTTGTCAATGACATTTTCCGAGATCTCCTCTATATGTGTGTTGTAGTTTATCTTGATGATATTTTGATTTTCTCCCCAGATCTGATGACCCATCGAAGGCATAACCGTCAAGTTCTTCTGAGAGAATCGCTTATATTCCCAGTTGGAGAAGTGCGTCTTTGAAAAGAAGTCTTTGCCCTTCCTGGGCTACGTCATCTCGGATCAAGGTCTTAAGATGGACCCTGAGAAACTAAAGTCTGTCCTGGAGTGACCGCTTCCTCAAGGCCTAAGGGCCATACAACGGTTCCTGGAATTCGCCAATTTCTACCGGCAGTTTATTCTGAACTTTCATCTCTGACGGCTCCCATCTCTACCCTTACCAAGAAGGGTGTGAACGCCAAGGTATGGACTCCAGAGGCAGAGTCCACATTCATTAGCCTCAAGAAAGCCTTCACTTCAGCTTCAATCCTCCATCACCCTGACGTATCTCGAGAGTTCTCATTGGAGGTGGACTCTTCCTCTGTTGGTGCAGGTGCACTTCTGTTCCAGAGGAGCTCCAAAGGAAAGGCAGTAGTATGTGGCTACTACTCAAGACTTTTTTCTAGATGGCGCAACTCACCCCATCTTGATCTACACCGACCACAAGAACCTTACCTACCTTCAGTCCGCTCAAAGACTGAATCCTCGTCAAGCCAGGTGGTTGCTATTCTTCACCCATTTCCAGTTTCTGCTCCACTACCGTCCCGCTGACAAGAATGTGAGGCCGATGCCCTGTCCAGATCGTTTGAGACGGAAGACACGGTGGAGTCCCTTCAGACTATCATAGACCCGTCCTGCATTGTCACTGCTAATCCTCTGCAGATTAGAGACATCCCTCCGGGGAGGACTTTTATTCGGCTGGCAGACAGGAGAAGAATACGGTGTGTGCTTCTAACAAAGTTACTCACTCCAAGCCGGCCGGCCTGCTTCAACCTCTGCCTGTACCCAATGCCCCTTGGCAGCACATTGCAATGGACTTTGTCACAGACCTTCCCCCCTCAGCAGGATGTAACACTGTCTGGGTGGTGGTGGACCGGTTCTCTAAGATGGCACATTTTATCCCGCTGACCGACCTACCTTCTGCTCCCCGACTGGCGAGTCTCTTCATTCAAGACATCTTTCACTTGCATGACTTGCCTCTTCACATTGTGTCCGACCGGGGGGTTCAGTTTACCTCAAAGTTCTGGAGAGCCCTCTGTAAACTCCTGGATGTGAGTTTGGACTTTTTCTCAGGCTATCACCCCCAGTCCAATGGGCAAGTTGGGAGGATCAAGCAGATCATGGAGAATTATCTCCGCCACTTCATCTCTTCACAGCACGATAACTGGGTACAGCTTCTTCCATGGGCCGAGTTCTCATACCACAACCACACAAGTGAGTCCTCCACTTCCACTCCATTTCACATTGTATACAGTCAACATCCTAGAGTCCCTCTTCCTGTGTCGACTTCATCTCAGGTACCCGCTGCTGACTCTGTATATGGGGACTTTCTGCAAATCTGGCAACAGACCCGGTTTTCTATCTTGCTGGCAGTCGATCGCATGAACCGAAAGGCAGATACTAAGAGAAAAGATCTGCCTCAGTATCTTCCAGGTACTAAAGTCTGGCTGTCCTCTCTGAACATTCACTTGAAGGTACCCTCATACAAGTTTGCTTCCAGGTTCCTTGGTCCTTTCGAAATTCTGCAACAGATAAACCCTGTCTCCTATAAGCTGTGGCTGCCTCCTACCCTCAGAATCTGCAACTCTTTCCATGTGTCCCTCCTGAAACCAGTGGTCCTGAACCGCTACAGCAAGACTTCTAGTTCCACAGTTGCTCCAAGCGGTCCTTCTGATGTATTTGAGGTAAGGGAGATCCTGGACTGCAAAAGGGTAGGAGGAAGGACTTTCTATTTGGTGGACTGGAGTGGGTTTGGTCCTGAGGAGAGGTCCTGGGAGTCAGAAGAGAACCTCAGTGTTCCTGCTCTTATTAAAAAGTTCCTCTCTCGCTCTGGCCCCAAGAAGAGGGGGCTTAAGAGGGGGGATACTGTAGCGTCCATGGCCACGGGCCGTCGGGTTTACTTACCTCCCGACGCCCGCAGCCATGGATCCGTCAGCGATGGTCCCCATCTTCTTCCTAGGAGACGCTAGTGCTCACTTCTGCTCCATTCTGCTGTGTCCCGTAGGATGCGCATGCACGCTCGTGCCCGGCCTTAAAGGGTCAGCGCTCGCACAAAGGAAATCATCTTCATCATCAACTGCCATGGTTTCCTGGTCTATAAGAAGGCCCCAGCCCTTCTGATCCTTGCCTGTGCGTTGTTAGTTTATCCCAGTCTGTCTTGCAAATGGTCCCTTAGTGTTTACAGTTCCAGTTGTTACCCGTGCCCTGTTACCTGTTCCTGTATCCCGTACTGTTCTTGTTCCTGTGCCTACCAGTGTTGGAGTCATGTCTACTGCACCTGCTGTTGTTTGCCACGTCCAGTGTCGTTTGCCACGTCCAGTCTCTTCTGCCACGTCCAGTGTCTTCTGCCACGTCCAGTGTCTTCTGCCACATCAGATACTGCCCATCACGTCTGGCGCTACCTGCTGCACCGGCCTCCATCCGTGCTGAAGACACAGCCACCGTCTGGACTAGTTCAGGTAACCAAGCGTTACTATCTACTATTGGCTTTCATATAGATTGTGACCTGGTCAGCTGCCTCTCCGTTATGGCGGAGCGGCCTAGTGGGTCCACATACCCTGTGACCGTGACAGTCAGAAGCAACCTTAAAAGGCCTTTAAACTTTTTACGTATCTGGACACAATTTATTTGGTTTACAAATTGGCGGCACGGCCTGCTGGTCTTCTAAAGCCACAGATGTCTGGATCCAACTTATGTTGGCCCAGAAGCCTTCTAATCCCTTTCAGTCATCCGCCGCTGCGGGCAATTCCCAGTCTGCTGCGGCGGGTCAATGACCAGGAGCATATTGGCTCTTTAATAAGGGTCACTGTAGATTCTTTGCTGCGAGCAAATTTAAGCACGAATGCTCACTCTGTGGTGGATCTCATTCAGCCTTTCGCTGTTTTAAAAAAAGGTAAAATGCCAGCCAGACCAGTTTCTAGAGGAAAACTAGATTGCTTTTCTGTTGTGGGTTTTCCCCACTGAATTCAATGGGTATGTAAAACCCGCAACAAGTAGCCAACCCGCGCGATTTCCCTGTGGATTTGCTGCTGAAAATTTCCGCTGCAAATCCGTTATATGTGGACTCGGGGTACAATGAAATTATTATTTTTTTTAATGTTTTTTTTTGTGATATTCACAAAAACCCTGCAGATTTTGACATGATTATAAAAATTGCCGCTAAAACCGTGACAAAATAATGCAAAAAGGGTGCATTTACATTAAAAAAACGTTTAGAAAATGCCATGATTTTGCCTGTGTAGGATTTTACAGGTGAAACCAGTAAAATAAATGTGCTTCGCAGAGACAAAATCTTTTTAAAAAATCTTTTTAAACAACAATATTCATAAATGAAATATACATATATATTTGTACTTGTGATCTAATGTGTGTTGTGTATGTATGTATTCACTTATACACTCTGTATTTATTTTAGGAGTAAGTATTTGTTTTGGCATTGTGTATTCATTTATTTATTATTTTTTATTAATTTTTGATCCATTTTCTTTAGAAATTATTCACCTATTTAATATTCGTTATTTATTAATTTTGTTGGCAAGTATGCATGTATGTATATATAACTCGTTTTCATGAATTCCATCTTTAATTGTAATGTTATTTTTGTGCTAGATCACTAGTGCATGATACGGCCCGTAGTATATATTTTAATTTATCTTTTGAGCTGTTTTTCTTTCTCTCCCATGTTCCGCTTTGCCTCCCCCGTCCCTTTCGTACATCTGGTTTTTATGTAGTAACCTTTGTGTATTCGTCTTGTCACTGTGTCTTGATGTGCGGCAAGCGTTGCTATGGTTGCATCTTCCGGCTTGGGGCCGGATCGTGGGTCAGGTGATCTCACTCTCCAGTGTGTTCGGATTTAACACACCGGCATTTATCTCCTGCAACGACGTCAGTACAATCTCCTGCACCGAGACACAGCTGCTGTATCCTTCTAATATAGAAGGTGATTGGACGAGGGCAGCTTTATAGGGACGGCATCTTCAATCACAACACCACCCCCAGACGAAGGCTTCCGGGCCGAAACGCGCGTCGGGGTTGACACCAGAGACGGTGACCTGTCACAATGGGTATGAACTCCGCTTCCAGCATATGTCTGTGTTCCAGCAAAAGCTTTTTTCTACCATATCTAATCTAATGGGTGTTTGAGTGTCTGTAACTGGGGCTGACATTACAGCTATTGCCCTGCTCGTATTTCATGTGTCTGTTTTCACTTGTTTAAATTTGAGCCATGTATTTTACTTGTGCATGGTACTAGTATTTGTTTTGTATTGTTTCTTTACTGATTTTTGCATCTGGCCTTATTCAGGGGTATTTATACTTTTGTACGTCACTCATTGATGCTTACTTAATTTATACTTTAAAAATGTGAAAGAGATACATACGGGGGAGTTTTTCCCTATGTGCTGATTAGCCCATTTTGCTGGTGAATGTATCAGAATATGTATATGACGCTACACAATTGTAACCCACTGTGGATGTATTCCTGTATCTGAACAGTGTTGCCTTTTACCCATATATCTGGAATTATTATATACAATTAATCTGGTTGTCTTTCTGTACTGTGGATATCATCTCTGTTTTAACTTTTGTGGCATTTTTTAGATGTATTCAATAAATTTTCTATTTTAAAGTTATTTTTGGTGTGTCAGACTCCGATTTATAGGTTTTTGTAATTAATCAGCGGGTTCACCGTTATTACCATGCGTCTTTCCCCATGGGTTATTATGTGATGGGTCAGATTTTGTGACTGCGATAAATGTATCTGGGGAATTTCTTTCGTGGTGTTCTTCATGTAGGTATACTACTATTATTATCTGTTTGTTTTGCAGATTCTGGGAGGTCCACCAGCATGGACTTTAGAGCCAGGGAAAAAGCCTGGCTGACCAAATTAGATACGGTCTTCAGAGATGAACCCATGGTTGGAGATTCTGACACTCTGGGAAATTTTGCTGCTATTAGGAATAGTCTAAAGGCATTACTCCACAAACGTACAAAAACGTGGTGGAATAAGGCTTTTCTAGAAAAGTATTTACAAAGGGGCCTCATACCTAGAGGTCTCCGTATTCAAGTGTTCCCGACTCTTAACAGTTTAGATGAGAGCTTCATTAGCCGATGGGAGGATAATTGTAGATCTTCCTCCCAGACCTTTATGGAGCTATTGATAGGCCTAGACAAACAGTCTCTTGAGTTACTGGATGTTGAAATAGATAAGGTACAGGCTCAATTGAAAGCCAAATGCAGTGAAGATGAATGGATTGCTATCTCACAGCAATTTAATACAGAAATGGATAAGTGGGAAAAGGGTATACAAGACATCAAGAGCCGTAAATTTCAGCGGGATTTAAATGATAAATTGACAAACAGGATGTATAAATGGCAATACTCCAAAGCACAGAACAGGGTCACCAGTAGATCCCCTTCAGTATCCTCGGGCAGCTCTTTTTCAGAATCCGATGATAATGGGCAGAGAGGTAAAACACGTAGTGGTATGGAATACAGGAGATACAACATACCTAACCAAAGGGGTAGACAGAGATTCCGTACGGATGAACGGCGTACGCAACCGTATGGGTTTGATCCCCCTGGTAGACAAAGAGATGAAATGAGGCGTTTTCCAATATCTGACAACCAACGTATGAAGGTAATTAATTTATCGACCCATCAACTGTCTTCTATTGATATTGGGGTATTATCAAGGGGTTTAACATTTGCACCCTCAAATCAATTTGATGCCTTCACAGCCATAAAGGATTTACACCTTTTCGCTAGAGGCCTGTTATTTAAGAGGTGGTTCCACAGGAAGACTGATAACAATTTTACCACACCAGAGGAAATAGAGGCTTTGCATTCTTTAGAACAACTACTGAATGAGCAGGAATCCCATGAGACAGGTATGATTCCACAATCTATTAGGAAACGATCGACTAAATTTCCTCCTTTGACTATATGTCCAGCAATTGATTTATTTGTCAAACTAGTCACGCAGGATATGGAGAAAATGTCCAGTAGGATTAGACACGATAATTTGACGATTAGTGAACGAATTAGTTTAAAGAAACTAAAATCTCTTGAGGATACGGTTTATAAACCAGCGGACAAGGGAGGAAATATAGTTGTCTGGCCTAGAGACTTATATGAGAAAGAAGCATATCGTCAATTGAGAAACCCCACGTGTTATAAAAAGCTAACGTTCAATCCCTTATCTGCTTTCAGTACATCACTTCATCGTATATTAAGAGAAGCCCTTGACGCGGGCACCATCTCTCCGGCCTTGATGGATTGTCTGGTGGTTCAGGACCCCAAAGTGTCAAGTCTATATTTATTACCGAAAATACACAAAAATCTTAACCTACCACCAGGGCGACCTATCATCTCCGGGAGAGAGAATGTTTGTGATAATGTGAGTAAATACATTGACACAATTCTGAAACCAATAGTGGAGACTTTACCATCTTATCTCCGTGTTTCGGCTGATCTCCTTAAAAAATTGGAAGGTGTTCAACTTGAACCCAATATGCTACTGGCAACATGTGACGTTGAATCACTGTATACAAATATCCGCCACCAAGATGGCCTTCAGGCAGTGGCTTATTTTCTAAGGATGACAGACAATGATTCGGCCAAATCACAGTTGGTTTTAACTCTATTGGAATTTGTGCTCTCACACAATTTTTTCACTTTCAACGGATCTTTCTACCTCCAGCTCCAGGGAACGGCGATGGGGTCAGCTTGTGCTCCCTCATACGCTAATTTGTTCCTGGGGCTGTGGGAGAGGGACCTTTTCCTGTCAGACCGCTTGTCATCTATGAGTAAGGTGGTCCTCTGGACCAGATTCATCGATGACATTTTCATCATCTGGCAGGGCACCCAAGGGGAATTTGATTCCTTCATGGGTGAGTTGAATGTAAATGAGGTCAATATACGATTGACTTGGAAAACTAGCTCAACAGCCATCGATTTTTTGGATGTTTTGATCAAAAGTGATAGGACTGGCTGTATTCAAACTGATTTACACAGAAAGGAAACGTCGGTTAACTCCTATTTGCATGCCTCTTCTTCGCATCCTCCACATATGATTCGATCTATCCCGATCGGACAATTTTTGAGAATACGTAGATTATGCTCATCTGATGATGATTTTGAAAGACAAGCGACCATCCTTAAACAGCGTTTCTCCGATAGGGGCTACACCAGGAGATGCATTAATCGAGCGTACAATAGGGCGTGCAGAGCTACACGGACTCAATTGCTTCATCCCACTACTACAAAGAAAACTGCTGACACTAAAATCAGGTATGTCACTACGTATCATGATAGATGGGGTGAGATGCAGAAATGTCTGTCTAAGCATTGGTCAGTTTTACAAACTGATGGTGTTTTAGCTGAGTTATTACCGGTCAAACCAGCATTTGCATCCAGAAGAGCTAGGAACCTTCGTGACACTCTGGTTTATAGCTATCATCAACCCCAGTTAGCTAAAACCATATTCGGAGCATCCAAACCCAGATGGGGGTGTAAACCATGTGGGAGATGCATTGCATGCCCGAATGTTGTTTGCAGTGATGACTTTGTGGACTCATCAGGGCAATGTAAATATAAGATCACTTGGCCCATTAATTGTAACACAAAGGGTGTAATTTATTATGCTTATTGCCCCTGCCCTAAGATCTATATTGGGCTTACGACTAGAGAATTGAAAACACGTACGAGGGAGCATGTCAATAGTATTGAGGCAGCTAGGGGAACAGCTTTGGACAAAATTTAATTTTTGAAAACCCTGCCACGACATTTTGCTCAGTACCATAATTGCGCATCCAAATCTTTGAAGATTAAGGGCATTGACCATGTACAACTGGATATGAGGGGAGGATCCCTAATGAAGAAATTGTTAAGAGTTGAATCCAAATGGATTTGGAAATTAAAAACATTACAACCTAATGGCTTAAATGAAAGCCTGGGTTTCGCAGCTTTCCTGTAGAGTGTCAGTATCTTTCATGGTGTTGTTTTTAATATGTCCGTGGTTCGTGTATAAGTTTTAATATAAATATGCTTTGTGCTTTTGTTTTTAGTTATATGGATTGACTTTCCAACCTTTTGAGAACCTGATATGATCCACAATTCTGATGCTTCCCTATTTGGTTGAATGAGATTTTCCACCTTCCCATCCTTCTAATCTGTTTACTAAACGGGCCATTGGAAGAGAGAAATTTGTTTAGCGATTTATGTATTTTTATGTATTTAAGTGTGGTCTTTACAACTCTTATGGATGGATCTATGTATTCACTTATTATAGCAGTAAAATATGAATATTAATATATATACGGATATATGGATTGACTTATGTGTTGACTTAGTGCCAATTATGTGTTGATCATTCATTCATTCATTAAGTTGAAAGAAATGCAAATATCTTGGCAATATCTTATTGTATGCATTGGTTTTTGCTATATTGAATGGTATTCACACATATGTGCATATATATATATATATGCATATGTGTTGTGAAGATATTTTTGTTGCAATAATATCTACATAATGTTTACATAATATTTATTTAATATTTATCTGATGGTTGATTTGTGTAGAAGTGTATGGTTTATAGTTTATAGTTTATTTTGCATTAATGTAAATGGACTGACAACAATTAGTTTTCCAATTCTTGTATTATATTTTAAATATATTGCAATATCATGGATTTTTTATGTGATATAAATATATACATATATTTTCCACCTACTATATAATTGTTTTTCTATATTATATTTATTTATTTATAATTGTGTATCCAATGCCTAGATAGATATACTTTATTATAGTTTATATATGATATTTATCATTATATTCATATATTTTCTATTTTATTTTAATACATTTATTCACATATTCTTATATATGTTTGTTTTGGGTATGATAGCTTCTGTATTTAATGTATGATTAATCACACTTTTATTGGTGTTAAATAAGATATAAGTTTTCACTTTTATTTTCACTCTTGTTGTTGTAATTTTGCATTTATTTATTATGGTATATGTTTGATATTATGTACCCCTTGTTGTATGTCTTCACTTTACATTATTTGTTGGTATGCGCTTGTATTCATATACGCATACTATTTACCACTGTTCACACACCAATAGGGAAAGGTTAGGGAAAGGAATAAAAATTAATAAAAATCTTTTTTAAAAATCTTTTTAAACAACAATATTCATAAATGAAATATACATATATATTTGTACTTGTGATCTAATGTGTGTTGTGTATGTATGTATTCACTTATACACTCTGTATTTATTTTAGGAGTAAGTATTTGTTTTGGCATTGTGTATTCATTTATTTATTATTTTTTATTAATTTTTGATCCATTTTCTTTAGAAATTATTCACCTATTTAATATTCGTTATTTATTAATTTTGTTGGCAAGTATGCATGTATGTATATATAACTCGTTTTCATGAATTCCATCTTTAATTGTAATGTTATTTTTGTGCTAGATCACTAGTGCATGATACGGCCCGTAGTATATATTTTAATTTATCTTTTGAGCTGTTTTTCTTTCTCTCCCATGTTCCGCTTTGCCTCCCCCGTCCCTTTCGTACATCTGGTTTTTATGTAGTAACCTTTGTGTATTCGTCTTGTCACTGTGTCTTGATGTGCGGCAAGCGTTGCTATGGTTGCATCTTCCGGCTTGGGGCCGGATCGTGGGTCAGGTGATCTCACTCTCCAGTGTGTTCGGATTTAACACACCGGCATTTATCTCCTGCAACGACGTCAGTACAATCTCCTGCACCGAGACACAGCTGCTGTATCCTTCTAATATAGAAGGTGATTGGACGAGGGCAGCTTTATAGGGACGGCATCTTCAATCACAACACCACCCCCAGACGAAGGCTTCCGGGCCGAAACGCGCGTCGGGGTTGACACCAGAGACGGTGACCTGTCACAATGGGTATGAACTCCGCTTCCAGCATATGTCTGTGTTCCAGCAAAAGCTTTTTTCTACCATATCTAATCTAATGGGTGTTTGAGTGTCTGTAACTGGGGCTGACATTACAGCTATTGCCCTGCTCGTATTTCATGTGTCTGTTTTCACTTGTTTAAATTTGAGCCATGTATTTTACTTGTGCATGGTACTAGTATTTGTTTTGTATTGTTTCTTTACTGATTTTTGCATCTGGCCTTATTCAGGGGTATTTATACTTTTGTACGTCACTCATTGATGCTTACTTAATTTATACTTTAAAAATGTGAAAGAGATACATACGGGGGAGTTTTGCCCTATGTGCTGATTAGCCCATTTTGCTGGTGAATGTATCAGAATATGTATATGACGCTACACAATTGTAACCCACTGTGGATGTATTCCTGTATCTGAACAGTGTTGCCTTTTACCCATATATCTGGAATTATTATATACAATTAATCTGGTTGTCTTTCTGTACTGTGGATATCATCTCTGTTTTAACTTTTGTGGCATTTTTTAGATGTATTCAATAAATTTTCTATTTTAAAGTTATTTTTGGTGTGTCAGACTCCGATTTATAGGTTTTTGTAATTAATCAGCGGGTTCACCGTTATTACCATGCGTCTTTCCCCATGGGTTATTATGTGATGGGTCAGATTTTGTGACTGCGATAAATGTATCTGGGGAATTTCTTTCGTGGTGTTCTTCATGTAGGTATACTACTATTATTATCTGTTTGTTTTGCAGATTCTGGGAGGTCCACCAGCATGGACTTTAGAGCCAGGGAAAAAGCCTGGCTGACCAAATTAGATACGGTCTTCAGAGATGAACCCATGGTTGGAGATTCTGACACTCTGGGAAATTTTGCTGCTATTAGGAATAGTCTAAAGGCATTACTCCACAAACGTACAAAAACGTGGTGGAATAAGGCTTTTCTAGAAAAGTATTTACAAAGGGGCCTCATACCTAGAGGTCTCCGTATTCAAGTGTTCCCGACTCTTAACAGTTTAGATGAGAGCTTCATTAGCCGATGGGAGGATAATTGTAGATCTTCCTCCCAGACCTTTATGGAGCTATTGATAGGCCTAGACAAACAGTCTCTTGAGTTACTGGATGTTGAAATAGATAAGGTACAGGCTCAATTGAAAGCCAAATGCAGTGAAGATGAATGGATTGCTATCTCACAGCAATTTAATACAGAAATGGATAAGTGGGAAAAGGGTATACAAGACATCAAGAGCCGTAAATTTCAGCGGGATTTAAATGATAAATTGACAAACAGGATGTATAAATGGCAATACTCCAAAGCACAGAACAGGGTCACCAGTAGATCCCCTTCAGTATCCTCGGGCAGCTCTTTTTCAGAATCCGATGATAATGGGCAGAGAGGTAAAACACGTAGTGGTATGGAATACAGGAGATACAACATACCTAACCAAAGGGGTAGACAGAGATTCCGTACGGATGAACGGCGTACGCAACCGTATGGGTTTGATCCCCCTGGTAGACAAAGAGATGAAATGAGGCGTTTTCCAATATCTGACAACCAACGTATGAAGGTAATTAATTTATCGACCCATCAACTGTCTTCTATTGATATTGGGGTATTATCAAGGGGTTTAACATTTGCACCCTCAAATCAATTTGATGCCTTCACAGCCATAAAGGATTTACACCTTTTCGCTAGAGGCCTGTTATTTAAGAGGTGGTTCCACAGGAAGACTGATAACAATTTTACCACACCAGAGGAAATAGAGGCTTTGCATTCTTTAGAACAACTACTGAATGAGCAGGAATCCCATGAGACAGGTATGATTCCACAATCTATTAGGAAACGATCGACTAAATTTCCTCCTTTGACTATATGTCCAGCAATTGATTTATTTGTCAAACTAGTCACGCAGGATATGGAGAAAATGTCCAGTAGGATTAGACACGATAATTTGACGATTAGTGAACGAATTAGTTTAAAGAAACTAAAATCTCTTGAGGATACGGTTTATAAACCAGCGGACAAGGGAGGAAATATAGTTGTCTGGCCTAGAGACTTATATGAGAAAGAAGCATATCGTCAATTGAGAAACCCCACGTGTTATAAAAAGCTAACGTTCAATCCCTTATCTGCTTTCAGTACATCACTTCATCGTATATTAAGAGAAGCCCTTGACGCGGGCACCATCTCTCCGGCCTTGATGGATTGTCTGGTGGTTCAGGACCCCAAAGTGTCAAGTCTATATTTATTACCGAAAATACACAAAAATCTTAACCTACCACCAGGGCGACCTATCATCTCCGGGAGAGAGAATGTTTGTGATAATGTGAGTAAATACATTGACACAATTCTGAAACCAATAGTGGAGACTTTACCATCTTATCTCCGTGTTTCGGCTGATCTCCTTAAAAAATTGGAAGGTGTTCAACTTGAACCCAATATGCTACTGGCAACATGTGACGTTGAATCACTGTATACAAATATCCGCCACCAAGATGGCCTTCAGGCAGTGGCTTATTTTCTAAGGATGACAGACAATGATTCGGCCAAATCACAGTTGGTTTTAACTCTATTGGAATTTGTGCTCTCACACAATTTTTTCACTTTCAACGGATCTTTCTACCTCCAGCTCCAGGGAACGGCGATGGGGTCAGCTTGTGCTCCCTCATACGCTAATTTGTTCCTGGGGCTGTGGGAGAGGGACCTTTTCCTGTCAGACCGCTTGTCATCTATGAGTAAGGTGGTCCTCTGGACCAGATTCATCGATGACATTTTCATCATCTGGCAGGGCACCCAAGGGGAATTTGATTCCTTCATGGGTGAGTTGAATGTAAATGAGGTCAATATACGATTGACTTGGAAAACTAGCTCAACAGCCATCGATTTTTTTGGATGTTTTGATCAAAAGTGATAGGACTGGCTGTATTCAAACTGATTTACACAGAAAGGAAACGTCGGTTAACTCCTATTTGCATGCCTCTTCTTCGCATCCTCCACATATGATTCGATCTATCCCGATCGGACAATTTTTGAGAATACGTAGATTATGCTCATCTGATGATGATTTTGAAAGACAAGCGACCATCCTTAAACAGCGTTTCTCCGATAGGGGCTACACCAGGAGATGCATTAATCGAGCGTACAATAGGGCGTGCAGAGCTACACGGACTCAATTGCTTCATCCCACTACTACAAAGAAAACTGCTGACACTAAAATCAGGTATGTCACTACGTATCATGATAGATGGGGTGAGATGCAGAAATGTCTGTCTAAGCATTGGTCAGTTTTACAAACTGATGGTGTTTTAGCTGAGTTATTACCGGTCAAACCAGCATTTGCATCCAGAAGAGCTAGGAACCTTCGTGACACTCTGGTTTATAGCTATCATCAACCCCAGTTAGCTAAAACCATATTCGGAGCATCCAAACCCAGATGGGGGTGTAAACCATGTGGGAGATGCATTGCATGCCCGAATGTTGTTTGCAGTGATGACTTTGTGGACTCATCAGGGCAATGTAAATATAAGATCACTTGGCCCATTAATTGTAACACAAAGGGTGTAATTTATTATGCTTATTGCCCCTGCCCTAAGATCTATATTGGGCTTACGACTAGAGAATTGAAAACACGTACGAGGGAGCATGTCAATAGTATTGAGGCAGCTAGGGGAACAGCTTTGGACAAAATTTAATTTTTGAAAACCCTGCCACGACATTTTGCTCAGTACCATAATTGCGCATCCAAATCTTTGAAGATTAAGGGCATTGACCATGTACAACTGGATATGAGGGGAGGATCCCTAATGAAGAAATTGTTAAGAGTTGAATCCAAATGGATTTGGAAATTAAAAACATTACAACCTAATGGCTTAAATGAAAGCCTGGGTTTCGCAGCTTTCCTGTAGAGTGTCAGTATCTTTCATGGTGTTGTTTTTAATATGTCCGTGGTTCGTGTATAAGTTTTAATATAAATATGCTTTGTGCTTTTGTTTTTAGTTATATGGATTGACTTTCCAACCTTTTGAGAACCTGATATGATCCACAATTCTGATGCTTCCCTATTTGGTTGAATGAGATTTTCCACCTTCCCATCCTTCTAATCTGTTTACTAAACGGGCCATTGGAAGAGAGAAATTTGTTTAGCGATTTATGTATTTTTATGTATTTAAGTGTGGTCTTTACAACTCTTATGGATGGATCTATGTATTCACTTATTATAGCAGTAAAATATGAATATTAATATATATACGGATATATGGATTGACTTATGTGTTGACTTAGTGCCAATTATGTGTTGATCATTCATTCATTCATTAAGTTGAAAGAAATGCAAATATCTTGGCAATATCTTATTGTATGCATTGGTTTTTGCTATATTGAATGGTATTCACACATATGTGCATATATATATATATGCATATGTGTTGTGAAGATATTTTTGTTGCAATAATATCTACATAATGTTTACATAATATTTATTTAATATTTATCTGATGGTTGATTTGTGTAGAAGTGTATGGTTTATAGTTTATAGTTTATTTTGCATTAATGTAAATGGACTGACAACAATTAGTTTTCCAATTCTTGTATTATATTTTAAATATATTGCAATATCATGGATTTTTTATGTGATATAAATATATACATATATTTTCCACCTACTATATAATTGTTTTTCTATATTATATTTATTTATTTATAATTGTGTATCCAATGCCTAGATAGATATACTTTATTATAGTTTATATATGATATTTATCATTATATTCATATATTTTCTATTTTATTTTAATAAATTTATTCACATATTCTTATATATGTTTGTTTTGGGTATGATAGCTTCTGTATTTAATGTATGATTAATCACACTTTTATTGGTGTTAAATAAGATATAAGTTTTCACTTTTATTTTCACTCTTGTTGTTGTAATTTTGCATTTATTTATTATGGTATATGTTTGATATTATGTACCCCTTGTTGTATGTCTTCACTTTACATTATTTGTTGGTATGCGCTTGTATTCATATACGCATACTATTTACCACTGTTCACACACCAATAGGGAAAGGTTAGGGAAAGGAATAAAAATTAATAAAAATCTTTTTTAAAACTTTTTAAACAACAATATTCATAAATGAAATATACATATATATTTGTACTTGTGATCTAATGTGTGTTGTGTATGTATGTATTCACTTATACACTCTGTATTTATTTTAGGAGTAAGTATTTGTTTTGGCATTGTGTATTCATTTATTTATTATTTTTTATTAATTTTTGATCCATTTTCTTTAGAAATTATTCACCTATTTAATATTCGTTATTTATTAATTTTGTTGGCAAGTATGCATGTATGTATATATAACTCGTTTTCATGAATTCCATCTTTAATTGTAATGTTATTTTTGTGCTAGATCACTAGTGCATGATACGGCCCGTAGTATATATTTTAATTTATCTTTTGAGCTGTTTTTCTTTCTCTCCCATGTTCCGCTTTGCCTCCCCCGTCCCTTTCGTACATCTGGTTTTTATGTAGTAACCTTTGTGTATTCGTCTTGTCACTGTGTCTTGATGTGCGGCAAGCGTTGCTATGGTTGCATCTTCCGGCTTGGGGCCGGATCGTGGGTCAGGTGATCTCACTCTCCAGTGTGTTCGGATTTAACACACCGGCATTTATCTCCTGCAACGACGTCAGTACAATCTCCTGCACCGAGACACAGCTGCTGTATCCTTCTAATATAGAAGGTGATTGGACGAGGGCAGCTTTATAGGGACGGCATCTTCAATCACAACACCACCCCCAGACGAAGGCTTCCGGGCCGAAACGCGCGTCGGGGTTGACACCAGAGACGGTGACCTGTCACAATGGGTATGAACTCCGCTTCCAGCATATGTCTGTGTTCCAGCAAAAGCTTTTTTCTACCATATCTAATCTAATGGGTGTTTGAGTGTCTGTAACTGGGGCTGACATTACAGCTATTGCCCTGCTCGTATTTCATGTGTCTGTTTTCACTTGTTTAAATTTGAGCCATGTATTTTACTTGTGCATGGTACTAGTATTTGTTTTGTATTGTTTCTTTACTGATTTTTGCATCTGGCCTTATTCAGGGGTATTTATACTTTTGTACGTCACTCATTGATGCTTACTTAATTTATACTTTAAAAATGTGAAAGAGATACATACGGGGGAGTTTTGCCCTATGTGCTGATTAGCCCATTTTGCTGGTGAATGTATCAGAATATGTATATGACGCTACACAATTGTAACCCACTGTGGATGTATTCCTGTATCTGAACAGTGTTGCCTTTTACCCATATATCTGGAATTATTATATACAATTAATCTGGTTGTCTTTCTGTACTGTGGATATCATCTCTGTTTTAACTTTTGTGGCATTTTTTAGATGTATTCAATAAATTTTCTATTTTAAAGTTATTTTTGGTGTGTCAGACTCCGATTTATAGGTTTTTGTAATTAATCAGCGGGTTCACCGTTATTACCATGCGTCTTTCCCCATGGGTTATTATGTGATGGGTCAGATTTTGTGACTGCGATAAATGTATCTGGGGAATTTCTTTCGTGGTGTTCTTCATGTAGGTATACTAATGCCATGATTTTGCCTGTGTAGAATTTTACAGGTGAAACCAGTAAAATAAATGTGCTTCGCAGAGACAAAAACTTGAGCAAATCGTGTAAAAACCGTGTGTCTTTGATTTTTAATGCTTTTTTAGGGTATGTACACACGGCCTATTTTCGGCCGTTTTTCATGCCGTAAACACCCGAAAAACGGCCGAAAAATCTGAAGCAGAACACCTCCAAACATCTGCCAATTGATTTCAATGGGAAAACGGCATTCTGTTCCGACGGAGCGTTTTTCGCAGCGTTTTTTACGCGTAAAAAAAAACGGCAGCGAAAAAGAAGTGCAGGTCACTTCTTGGGACGTTTTTGGAGCCGTTTTTCATTGACTCTATCGAAAAAAGCTCCAAAAACGGCGCGAAAAACGAAGCGAAAATCGCGAGTGGCTTAAAAAATGTCTGAAAATCAGGAGCTGTTTTCCCTTGAAAACAGCTACGTATTTTGAGACGTTTTTGACTCTGCGTGTGAACATACCCTTAGGCCCTGTTCACACAGAGTATTTTGACAAGCTTTTTGGAGCGGAAACCACTCCGCAAAACCCGTCAAAAATCGGCCGAAAATGGCTCCCATTGAATTGGGATATATAGTGTCACATCCATTAAAGATGTGCTTTTCTGTTTTCATTCATCCTTTCACTGCTGTTGCGCGAATCACGTTTGCACGGAAGTGCTTCCATGTGGCATGCGTGATTTTCATGCACCCATTGACTTCAATGGGTGCGTGATGCGCGAAAAATGCCCAAAGAACGGACATGTCGTGACTTTTTCGCAGCGGACTCACGCTGCGGAAAAATCACACAACTGTCTGCACTGCCCCAAAGACTAATATAGGTCCGTGCGACGCGCGTGGAAATCACGCGCGTTGCACGAACGTATATCCCGTTCGTCTGAATAAGCCCTTATGCTGCAGGCCCCGAGTTGCATAGGTACCTCCGAGTCTTCCGGGGAGGAATGAAGCAACGGAACCTCAGGAGGCATCATGGGGGAGTCAGAGGAGAAAACATCAAGACGTTCAAGTCGTCGTTCCCTGAGACGTCGGTCAAGTCGTACCGCTAAAGCCATAACCTGGTCTAGGGAGTCAGTAGAGGGATAGCTAACTAGCAGGTCTTTCAGGGCATTCGACAGACCCAACCTAAACTGGCACCTTAAGGCAGGGTCATTCCACCGAGAAGCTACGCACCACTTCCTAAAGTCAGAGCAATACTCCTCAACAGGTCTCTTACCCTGACGTAAGGTCACCAGCTGACTCTCGGCAAAGGCAGTCCTGTCAGTCTCGTCATAAATGAGTCCGAGAGCAGAATAGAAAAGATCAACGGAGGAAAGTTCAGGGGCAATACGAAGCAGGGACAAGTAGTTCAAGAAGCTGCAGCAGGGCCAGGAAACCAACAGAGAAGAGTCACAAGCAAGGATGAACAGGAAAGGCAGGTATAAATAGACAGGGGGCGGAAGCTAGCTCCGTCTGGCCAGGCTGTGATAGGCTCTCCCACTCCTAAGCCTGCCATCCTGAGTGGTGGAAGATGGAGTCAGTCTCACAGACGTAGAAGCAGGTGCAGACTGATTACCTATGGGCGTGGATACAGAAGCTGTGCCTGGCAGATCCTTAACAACAGGGTTGATTTGTTGCAGGATCTCGAAAGGACCAAGGAACCTGGGAGCAAACTTGTATGAAGGCACCCTCAAGCGAATGTTCTGAGAGGACAGCCAGACTTTAGTCCCAGGAAGATACTGAGACGGCTCTCTTCTCTTAGTATCTGCCTTTCGCTTCATGTGATCTACCGCCAGCAAAATAGAGGACCGGGTCTGTTGCCAGATTTGCAGGAAGTCCCCATATGCAGAGTCAGCAGCGGGTACCTGAGATGAAGTTGATACAGGAAGAGGGACTCTGGGATGTTGACTGTACACGATGTGAAACGGAGTGGAAGTGGTGGACTCACTTGTGTGGTTGTTGTAAGAAACTCGGCCCATGGAAGAAGCTTTACCCAGTTATCGTGCTGTGAAGAGATGAAGTGGCGGAGATAATTCTCCATGATCTGGTTGATCCTCTCAGCTTGCCCATTGGACTGGGGGTGATAGGCAGAGGAAAAGTCCAAACTCACATCCAGGAGTTTACAGAGGGCTCTCCAGAACTTAGAGGTAAACTGAACACCCCGATCTGACACGATGTGTAGAGGCAAGCCATGCAAGTGAAAGATGTGTAGAATGAAGAGACTTGCCAGACGAGGAGCAGAAGGTAGGCCGGTCAGCGGGATAAAATGAGCCATCTTAGAGAACCGGTCCACCACCACCCAGACAGTGTTGCATCCTGCTGAGGGGGGAAGGTCTGTGACGAAGTCCATCGCAATGTGCTGCCAGGGGGCATTGGGTACAGGCAGAGGTTGAAGAAGGCCGGCAGGCTTGGAGTGAGTCACTTTGTTAGAGGCACACACCGTGCAAGAAGAGACAAAGTCCAGAACATCTTTAGGTAGCGTGGGCCACCAAAAGTGACGAGCAATCAGGTCTCGGGTCTTACGGACACCAGCGTGCCCAGCATGTTTAGAACTATGTCCCCAGCGGAGAATTCTTCTCCTGTCTGCCAACCGAACAAACGTCCTCCCAAAAGGGATGTCTCTAACCTGCAGAGGATTAGCAGTGACAATGCAGGACGGGTCTATGATGGTCTGAAGGGACTCCACCGTGTCTTCCGTCTCAAACGATCTGGACAGGGCATCGGCCCTCACATTCTTGTCCGCGGGACGGTAGTGGAGCACAAACAGAAAACGGGTGAAGAACAGCGACCACCTGGCTTGACGAGGAATCAGTCTTTGAGCGGACTGTAGGTAAGTAAGGTTCTTGTGGTCGGTGAAGATCAGGATGGGGTGAGCAGCGCCCTCCAGAAGATGTCTCCACTCCTCCAGAGCCAATTTGATGGCCAGCAGCTCCCGATCTCCAATGGAGTAATTGCGCTCAGCAGAAAACAGTCTAGAGTAGTAGCCACATACTACTGCCTTTCCTTTGGAGCTCCTCTGGTACAGAAGTGCACCTGCACCAACAGAGGAAGCGTCCACTTCCAGTGAGAACTGCCGAGATACGTCAGGATGATGGAGGATCGAGGCTGAAGTGAAGGCTCTCTTGAGGCTAATAAATGCGGACTCTGCCTCTGGAGTCCACACTTTGGCGTTCACACCCTTCTTGGTAAGGGTCGAGATGGGATACGTCAGAGAAGAGAAATTAGGAATAAACTGCCGGTAGAAATTGGCGAATCCCAGGAACCGCTGTATGGCCCTTAAGCCTTGGGGACGTGGCCACTCCAGGACAGCCTTCACTTTCTCAGGATCCATCTTGAGGCCTTGATCCGAGATGACGTATCCCAGGAAGGGCAGAGAACTCTTCTCAAAGACGCACTTCTCCAACTTGGCGTATAAATGATTCTCCCTCAATCGTAGTAGAACCTGACGGACATGCCTCCGATGAGTCGTCGGATCTGGGGAGAAAATCAAAATATCATCGAGATAAACAACAACACAGACATAGAGTAGATCCCGGAAGATATCATTAACGAACTCCTGAAACACTGCGGGAGCGTTACACAGTCCGAAGGGCATCACTAGGTATTCATAGTGCCCGTCCCGGGTGTTAAATGCCGTCTTCCATTCATCAGCCCGGCGAATCCGGACTAGATTGTAAGCCCCACGCAGGTCTAGCTTAGAAAAAATTTTGGCCCCTCGTATGCGATCAAACAACTCAGAGATGAGTGGCAACGGGTATTTGTTCTTGACTGTGATCAGGTTGAGGCCCCGGTAGTCAATGCAGGGACGAAGGGATCCATCCTTCTTTTTAACGAAGAAGAATCCAGCCCCGGCCGGGGAGGAAGATTTTCGTATAAAACCAATCTCCAGATTCTCCTTGATATAGGCCGACATGGATAGAGACTCAGGCAAGGAGAGAGGATATACCTGTCCACGGGGGAGAGAGGCATTAGGGACCAGTTCAATGGGGCAGTCATAGGTCCGATGTGGAGGCAGCGTCTCAGCCTCCTTTTTGCTGAAAACATCTGCATACTGAGCAAAATGGGGAGGCAGTCCCACCAACGACTGAGGCAGAGGAGGCTTGACAGGATGGATCTGCAACAGACAACGACCATAGCACTTGGAGCCCCATTGGAGAACCTCTCAAGAATAAAAGTCCAGGACTGGGGCATGTAGTCGAAGCCAAGGCAGGCCAAGCAGAACAGGATTGATAGCCTTGGGCAAAGCAAGGAAAGAAATAAATTTAGAATGAAGTACTCCAACCTGGAGCTTCAACGGCTTGGTTTTAGAGATGATGGGATCAGGCAGAGGCAGTCCATTAACTGAGGCAACAGCCAAAGATGTCTCCAGGGGAACTGTGGGCAACTGAAGATGATCCATAAGCTCTTTCTGGATGAAGTTTGCAGCAGAGCCAGGGTCAAGATAGGCAGAAACTTGATGCGTCCTCTCGCCGGATACCAGGGTCACAGGAATAGTCAATTTGGAACCGAATGCTCTGTTAGATTCCGTTCCACCTAGGGTTGTCTCTCCAACCAATCCTAGGCAATGGGGTCTCTCCAGCCTCTGGGGACACAGACGCACAATATGGTCTCCATGTCCGCAATACAGACAAAGTCCAGAAGTGCTTCTGCTTTGTCTCTCCTGGGTAGACAATTTGACATAATTACCCTGCATCGGATCCTCTGGTGGGACGACTGAGGGGGATTGCGGGACGGCAGAATCCAGCCTAGGAAGTACTCTCTCCCGGAGAACCTCTTGGGAACGTTCCCGGATCCTCATGTCGACACGGGAGGCGAGTAGGATAAGATCGTCCAGGGTAGATGGCAGATCGCGAGCAGCCAGCTCGTCCTTGATCCCTGAAAACAGTCCCTGCCAGAATGTAGCCACCAAAGCCTCGTTCTTCCAGGTCAATTCAGCAGCCAGGATACGGAACTGAATGGCATACTCGCCCATGGTGAGATCTCCCTGGTGTAGGGTTAGCAAGGATGCAGCAGCCGAAGAACCTCTACCAGGTTCCTCAAAGATCGAGCGGAAGGACTGTAAGAAGCACTGCAAGTCCCGGGTCTCTGGTCCCTGATGTTCCCACAGAGGATTAGCCCATGCCAGGGCTTTGCCAGTAAGGAGAGAGATGATGAAGGCGATCCTGACGTCATCCGAACAGAAGGACCTGGCATGAA